>NC_139229.1:86761114-87043092 GCF_977018435.1 Lepisma saccharinum
AAAAAAAAATGGTGATTTGTCGCTTCCTACTAAATGTCACACACTATTACAAAGTTTTTTGAACCAAATTATAGCAAAAAGGATAACTTAAAATTGCTTGGAATTTTTTACGTTTTGTCCCGAATATCTAGCCTACGCAGAATATAGAAATTATCAATACAGGGTGATTCAAAAGTCCCTTAACACCCCTTACAAAATGTAAAGGAGTTAGGCTGGGTACAATTGTTCATGATAGAAACAGATTAGGCCTTGGGGGATCCATATTGGTGTGTTCCAAGCGGACGTCCACCATATTGGTGGCGGCCATGTTGAATTCAACTCAAAGTTTTTAAATGGGAATGGCGTGACGTGATGTATCAAATCAGGCTAGAATTCACGAGAAATTCAATGGTGAAGGTTCTTTCTACGTATATTTAACCAGGATAAAGTGGATTTGGAACTCGAACACAAAGTCGTCAAAACGTGAAGACAATACCAACTTACCTGCAGAGGAAAATTTAAATCAGATGTGAAATGCAATAACAGTGAAATTATTTTGGGACACTCCGTGTATTAGCACATTCTATCCGAGCCTCAAACTCTACCATGGAAAATACACCAATGATATAACTAGGTAAAACGAATGCAGATTTATGAATGAAATGAAAAATATAGAAAGTGCATTACTTCGGGAACCGCGGAATGAATGTTAATGAAACCAACAGAACAGAAATGCATAGATGAAACTTACTTATTATTGCATCAGTTTCAATACATTAAATTGTACGTGTTAGAGCATTACAAATTGGATCAACGGTTCTGCTATCGAAACGAGACGAAGCGAAAGGTAAGGCAAAAATAGGAGAGAGCCCAGTGGGCTAATTTCGTTAGCAACCGCTGGATCTGCTTAGGAGGGGCTGCGGAAGCGGTTAACCTGGAACGTCGATACGAGAGGGCGCTCCAAGTCGTCTGTGAGGCGCCGGGGGAAATAGTGCTTGTAGTGAGGCGCCTGCGTGTGTTGAGAGATTTTTCCTTTGACTAGAAAATATAGGGTGGATTTGAGATAGGAAATGAAAGGGAAATTTCAAAATTATGCAGTGCAGGCGAAACAAGTCCTTTAGCTATCACAGTCGAATCCCGGCATCGCTGTTCTTTGAGTGTGTCATCAATTTCATTATATCAACTTCTCTTTTGTTTAGGTGCTCTCTCGCAACATAGTATTCATCAATTTCATTATATCAACCTCTCTTTTGTTTAGGTGCTCTCTCGAAACATAGTGTTCATCAATTTCATTATATCAACCTCTCTTTTGTTTAGGTGCTCTCTCGAAACATAGTGTTCATCAATTTCATTATATCAACCTCTCTTTTGTTTAGGTGCTCTCTCGAAACATAGTGTTCATCAATTTCATTATATCAACCTCTCTTTTGTTTAAGTGCTCTCTCGAAACATAGTGTTATGATAAGTATAGTTAAAGCACTAGAGAATGGATAATGTCCTATTAACATTGCATGCTAATGTAGAACCAATGTCGCTAACATTCCGAGATTTAATAATTAAGGTAATATACAAGTAAGTAGCAACAACGAATATTCATTTGAAAATGCTTTACATAAATATTCAAGATGCGAATATCCAATAGGAAAATAATAATAAATTTAATTATTAAGATTAAATAAATGTCTGAAGTCCAGTTTAGGCATGTACTTGCTTCTTTAGTCACTCAATTCGTCGCCATATAATGTTGCTTTCTCACCAGTTAAGACATGAATAGAACAAGTTTAATGTACCTAGGTAGAAGATAACTTGGGTTAAAAGATGTTAAACATTGAAGGTAAAAGACGATATAAAGTGATTTTTTACTAACTTCCTACTCCATAATTGGCTGGCAACTAGCTGTCTCTTAAATATGGCTGCAAATCTTTTTAATACTTGTGCTTTGATACTTATGTAAAAAAGTAAAAAGTAAAGTGCTCCCCTGTGCTATGCATCACGCCATGAAGGCGTATAGGGTGTGCGGCCCCACACTTCCTTCATCACGGCCGAAGATGGGGTGATCAGCAACACGTCCCTTTCCGCCTTTACCCTCCAGAGTTTCCTCCAGGTACCCACTTTATACGACGCTGCATGGGCGCCGGAGCCGCTTGAGCCGGTGGAAAATATCCCGGTTCTCCCCCGCCGGGGATCGAACCCGGGTGTCTCGCATGGTAGCCAGACGCCCTAACGACTGATCTACCGCGGCTTATCAAATTTCAGATGACATGACATATTTCATGGCACTTCCAATACCATGACCAATCAGAAGAGACCTCTAGGTCACGAGAGCAGATATAATGGCATCCACGTGAAATGTAAACAATGTATAGTTTTCATTTTTAGAATCCTTATGTTGATGATTAAATGAATTTTTCAGGGGGCACGTAATTCTATGGCGAAAATAGGAAATTCCCACTTTCGGTAAGGAAATAACCGCAGAACCTGGTCACCCTTACTGCTCGCGTGAGGGTTTTTAAAAAAGTGCGTTCTGTACGCACAAAGGAGAATCGCCCTTTACGCACCGATACATAATGGCAGGGCTTTGACGGACCGACTGCGGACACAAGACAAGAGGACTCAAAATCAGATTTCGAAATGGGGGATTCCACCTGAATGAATTTAAACGCATTACGGTACGCCACACGGCGGTCAAAGAAACTGCAGTGGGAAATAAAATCACGAGCCTCAAATGACACGTATGACCCTAGGGTAATGCGCTTGGATGTGAATATTTCTGACTTTGATCCCGTCGCCATATTAAAGGTAACTTCAGCCTCAATGACGTCATAATGGTCACCTGGGATGCTTACTGTAAATTTAAGCACTACTTTGCTATAAAACCCGTCATTGCGCTACCATTGAAAATTTTATTAAAGTTATAGTAACAATAAGTAGCTACCATCGTTGGGATACGTAGACGAAGACGAATAGAAAGTCATGTTTTCTATATTTTCCTCCTCAGTATTGGAACGTATCTTTTCATATCACGATAATTTGATATTATGTACTGTAGCTACTATACTCTATGACGGGAATCTGTGGAGCAAGGCCGCGCATAAAGGTAGAGTACGGAAGAAAGCGATTGCCGGGGCGAAGCTGTAAAGGCTGGTAACCGAAGTCGGTTTCCCCCTCCACGCAATCCCGTTCTCTCACAAGCGTCCCATCATTTAGTCCTCTCGAGTCACTACTTCCGCAGAGACTTTTTTTTGGTTCGCCGCTACAGAGATTCCCGGGACAGAGTATTTGGATGCGTGTGCAGGACTTTTGCTTCATGATGTACATCTCAGTCCCCTCGAATACACCTTCTTGCGTAGGAGAATTCCACAGGAAACGGGGGCGGCAAAGTACTGTACATGTCCTTATCTTCTCCCTCATGACTCCTTCAAGCCCTCGCCCTCCCTCACCCTCACAAGTCTTCCTGAGGGTGAGGTTAAGACTTGCCCTCACGAGGGTCGCCATCCTCATGGTGAACACCTCTGCAATGTGTCTGGGAATCCCAGGTAAAATAAACGTAAAATTTCGTAACCAGTGCATCCATCTGCCATGATGCCTGTTGCTCGTAACGACAGTATGAGTGTTGCAAGCGCAACAACCGAACTTTCCATTGATTTTTGTTATTTAACGTCGCTTTTCTTCCACATTTGATTAGTCGCGACGATTAGGAGAAATATGATGATGATATGATGATGAACAGGCACTCGCACCCATGCCAGTGCTAAACACTCCGCCACAAAGGTAGGTTCAACTGACTAAAAAATGGCAGCGTCACTAGACAGATGTGGTTCAGTGTACTATGGCGTTTCCTTTGTTACTTTTAGCTGTACTCCTTTCCGTTATCTCTGGAGCAAGACCGCGCATATCGGCAGAGAAGGGAGAAATCGAGTGGGCAGAGCAAAGCAGTACACGCTGCTACGAAGGCTGGTAACTGCAGTCGCTCCCCCTCCACGCAATCCCGTTCCCTCTCACGTGTTCATTGGTGGAGCCGTCTCAAGTCACTACTTGCGCAGAGACTTGTTTTCGTTCACTTGCTCCAGACACCCCCGGGACAGAGTATATATATGTCTCATCCGCAAGGTTCCTCTTCCACTCACCCTCACAAGTCTCTCGGAGAGTCAGGGTGAGATCTGCCCTCATGAGGGTGGCCCGTTCGTCCGGATGGTGAACACCTCTGCTCTCGACTAGCGAGGCGACGCAGCATTGTCGTTTGAGACATTTCCTCATAATTTTCCATGTAGGTAGATGTTAGAACATCATTTAGGGATGTGTGAAAGTAACCTTAGCATTCAAATGATCCAGCAGGATACCTTAGAAGTCTTGTCCCGCACCGTGGCCGTGTCGACTAGAGAGCCATGCTTTGGACTCCACGCGCTCAGGTTCGAGTCTACTGGGAGAAGCGTAACAACTTTCCCCCTTGAGATTTCGGCCTGTGTATGGAACCGTTGGCCACCCACCATCGTGAGAAAATTGGGGAGCTACGGATGAATAGCGTAACCTGGTCATGGAAACCTACAACAACGATTGGGGGCTCGTCTTGCTGACCACACGTCACTTCGTAACTGGTTGGATAATCGCCCACCTCTGCTGGGAGTGAGGCAGGGAGTCGGTATGTCTTTGCGGACATCAGGGTCATTTTTTAAACATAAAAACACGCCTACAGCGACATATTGGAAAACATAGAGTTAGCAATCCAAACGTACCATTGTCACAAAATGTACATTACAGTCATTGGTTTTACAATCAGAACCAACCATTACTGATTAAACACATCAATCCACACGGATTCCCACTTTATTCTATTAATTCGCTCCAAATGACAAACACTTCTTCCTTTTTTTATTGCCTTTGTTATCCCCTTTGTTGCACCCATTCTTCTATTGTCTCCAGGGTACCATATGATAAAAATTGCATCGTTCCACAATATCAATTGTTCCTGTTTCTCTGTGATCATTTGAATCAAATTAAGTGCTATACTACATTAATCTTTCATCAGATTTCACGGATGTCCTCTGCTCACACAGAGACAATGACAGTGTCCATGCAGAGATATGTTGCTAATGGTCATTTGAACCGTAAATAAAGAACACTGCAACTCCCACTCCTGTAAACAGATTACAGGGACGGGTAAATTGGATGAATAGGAAAATGAATAATGAATTATTTTTGTTTCGTTTCGTTGCAATAGGATTTCCATTGATATCGTTTTCCTCCCTTTCCCCTTTATGTATTTTGGTTTGGGGTATTTAACCTGGTCGCACAATGTTGGAAATTCATAGAAATTTGATGGAAAAAATATTTAGTTTCATTTGCGTTTCCAATGTTATTTCTGCGACAAAGGATGTTCAACGATTTTTTTTTGTGAAATATTCTCTTTCCATGAAATACAGGGTGTTTCACTTGCTCTCGGCCCCTGATTTTCGCTTATAAAAAATCAAACTATTGGTCATAATGTAATGAAATTTGCTACGGTTATACCTTGTTGCATGAGAAGCATGGTGACGTCACAGCAAGTATTGGAAGTGATTGCCATTTGCATCAATGCATGCCTGCACACGTTGTTTCCAGTTTTTTCACCAAATATTGAATGGCAGACTTTGCAGGGGGTTTCTGGACCACAAGTTGTGTAATTAATTGTCACTGGCTCGCCTTTCTGGGCTCCATTTTCCAATAGGTGCGAGCGATAAACGCTGTTTCACTCAGTACCGACTCATGACTGTACTGCTTTGTTACTGTACTGTAAGCACGAACTTTCAACCGAACCCGAACAAACACGAACCGCTATCAGGTGCGTCACAACAGCAGGGCCAAGAAGTCAGACTGAAAGCACACGTCCGTAAAATTGTCATTTGACGGCAGAATCGCCAAGACGCACACGCATGCCCAGACAAGGACTAGAGAGACTGTGGCGCCATCACCAATGACGTCACCTTACTTCTCACACATCAAGGTATGTCCGTAGCAAATTTCAAATGAAACACCTTGAACATAAAGTTTCGGAGAAGATGTACGTAAGTCTGAATACGGGCTCGTTTCGGGTTGAACGGTTCGAGAGTAAGTCATTCTGACAAGTTCCTGCTTTACCCTTTTGTTTTAAGCTGGTGACTCTATATCGAAGCAATGAGCGTTCGGTTCAATTGTGTTCGGACGATGTAGTTTACTTTCGTGCCTCAAGATGCCGAACGCAGTATAATTTCCTCACTAGCGTTGCTAAGGAGCCTGTTAAGATTGAAAAATAGCGGTCGAAGGATCTTCACCCATTTCTTCTAACCCCAAAACAAAGAAATGATTAACAATGCTGTATAGGAGAGCCGATTTTGAACTTCGCAACTGAAATTGCTTCCTGCATCTGCTCGCAGACCCTGAATGGCAATTGTCACCTTGTAGAGTCGTACCTCGTTGCTGTGACCCTAGGTTCTCTATCACCAACTATTCAGTGGTGCATCACATATTTCCTGTTTCCTTTTTGCACACCTTTACCGAATCACACTGTGCATATACATATAATTTTGATTAGTTTTTATGTCAAATCTTTGTACAAGAGAGTTAACCTTTTCTGTTGCATTACGTGTACAGATAAACCAGAAGGAGAGCAATGAAAAGTATAGAATGTCGATTAGGTCTACCTAAGAGTACCAGACGCCCAGATTTAGTCGGGACAGTCCTTTTTCTCGGTCCGTGTCCCAACTTTTGTCTGACCTCATTCGGGATGTCAAAATTTCTCGATTTCTTGTGAAGCAATTTTTTCTTTAATTTTCTAGCGTTTACTCAGTCATAGTTAGAGCCCGGAAGTTCAGGCATTTATTTTCGTTAAAATAGGCAGGCAAAAAGAAGTCGCTTACTTTTATCTACAATTTCTGGCAAAATGTTAAAATCTAAATTGGGAAGAGCATTTCAATTTTCTCCGTCTTGATTGCACATAACTACAAGGTGATTTTTAAGTTCTCAACATTCATTGATAGTCGTCTGTCAGAGAGAATGTTTTTCATAATAGAAAATGATCTTTCTACTTCGACAGAAGTTATTGGAGCATACATAAAACAAGCTAATGTAGCTGGACGCATTTCGGTAACAGCATTTTCACCTTTTAGAATATCACAAATTGTTTTCAATTGTTTCAAGTCCTCATTTGCACTCACTACCCGTTAGCACTTTTCCGCAACAGCTGACCCCTTTTCTCCTGGCACTTCCATCATCTGCTGCATATATTCCTCGAAGATTTTCATGGATGCTATAATTGTAATTGTCTCTGGCAATGCACCATAATGTGCAAAAGTAAACTTGAATAGCACAGGAGTTTTTTTACTTCACGAATTGAAGCCGCTTCATTTTCTGGAAGAGCATCGATCACCTCACTGATTTTTTGAAGGTTGTTAGCATAATATATAGCTGCTGATATCCAGGTTCCCTATCTCGTCAAGACTGGTTGCTGAGGTAAACTAAGCTCAATCGCAACTTCCTGAAATTTTCGGGTTCGAGAGGGAGATTTCAGAAATATTTTCTTTGTGTTCGAAATCAGCCTGTCCACTTCAGCAGTCAATCATGCACAAGAAATGTTGACCGAAAGGCAATATCCTGACTCAGCATGAAATACTTTTTTCTCACACTTTTCTCCTTCAGCAATGTTGAAACATGCATGAGTTCAATATTACTTAAATAAGGCGAAAATTATTTACATAATAAACGGAAGAAAAATAAATGCCAACAACGTTTTTTGGGAGAAAAATAATTTATATACACATTTTTTTTTAAAAAATGTCAAATTTCATCGAAAAAGGCAAAAAAAGGCATTATAATTAAAAATAGGCAGTGGGGTTCCAAATAGGCAAAATGAAAAGGCTTCCAAAACATTCGAAACAACATAAGAAACGTATATCCTGAAAATTTTTATCAATATATGCAGTAGATAAAAAGAGGCATTTTGCCAAACTTCCGGGCTCTAGTCATAATAAACATACAAACGCACACTTTCCACAAAACATTGTTGATTGCGAAAGGCAAAGAAAAAGATAACATGCAATAAACGGTTTCTTACATGGTAGTCAGGCGGAGGGGTAGAGAGAGGTTGAGCGTATGCAGATGTGTTTGTTCGTAGCCGACTGTGTGGATAATTGTTGTGAGATGGAAAACAACGGCGCAAGTTGGACACAACAACCAACGCCGTAAGTTAGTCCTCAAATGTGTGCTTTTGTTCTTGTTCCATTACATATTGTCCGTAATTACATTTGTTTGTTTTGATTAATTAATAACATATGTATCATTTATGTGTACGCGCACGCACATGCGGTCATGTATTGCGACATAGGAATGGAGTAGTAAAAACGTCCCGATTTCACGTTCTGAAAATATGGTAGCTTTAAGTCTACCTAATTCAAGCTTAGTTTTAACGCTAACCACTACTGATTTCAATTTTAAATCCTTTGTACACCACATAAAAAATTATGCGAGTTAAAACTAGTTAGGCAATTTAACCAAACTAAACACCATTATCATTTTGTTCACGTCGTTTCGTATAGAAATAGGATTTCGCAACGTATTGTTTCTGAACGAAAAAAAAATAACTGAATTAGTTTTCAACAATGAATAAAATATTAGGTAGAGACGTGACCACAATATATATAGTCTGTGTGCTTCATTCTTTATATTTGTTCAGTGTATTTTGAAAAGGCTGTGCATTTTTTTGTTACGAATTAGCTTTTGTGTCAAGTTGCCGAACCTTGAAATCTTGATTTTCAAATCTGGATTTACTGAATATCAAACGTGAGTTGAATGTTCAACTACCACTTAATATTCACAATATTGCTGGACCGTTTGCTTTTCGTGCTAGAAATGATGGAAATTATTCTACAAAATGGACAGAATTCAATGAATCTTGTTTAAATAATCACTATGTCATTGCAGTATAATCTAGTTTTGCTGTGCACCACAACAATTGCAACTTTTTGTGGTGTAATGATTGACGTAAAGAGCCGCAAAGCCGAGTTTAATGCGTTGTTTATGGAACGTCAAATAGCTGAGTATTCTGCCATGCGATTGGAGAACAGGCGCGCTGTTGCCAAACCGAACGGCAAGTGAAATGTCGAGTTCTGGGTCTTCTACAATCTGTGCATTTCGCTGACAGAGTCTGGCAAATGTGTCACACTACAGTCGTACCAGAAAGTGAAAGGTCGCGGCCAACTCGCGAACTAAAGTGGACAGTCATTTGTTTAGTCCTCTCGCGGTCTCTGCAGAGGGGAATGTTCCCCTTTTCTTGTTCCCCGAGCACCCCCGTGTTGCCATATTTGTAACGTCCTTCTCATTGGCCCCGTCTAGTTTGCTGTACTTTTTGACACCAGCTGCAGTGCAAGTGTATACCGATGTAAGACTGGTGCAAGGAAATGACGTTAAACCAAGTACAGTACCGTGTATAAGTTTATCAACATCGCGCTTTTCTGCGATAACTGTTTTCAAACTTCATAGATTCAAGTGATATTTTTATATGTTGGGCAGCAAGGTAGGTACATCCTTATCAACAGACGGTAGACCAGATCGGACTATTTACAAGAATATTCCAAATCTTAATTCGATTTCAAAAACCTGGGAAAAAAGACATTTATTTTTATCACCGTAATGCATGAATGCTTTGAGGAACAATCACAAAACTAGTCACAGGCATCAACCCACTGTAGTACTTGGTTTCAAAGCCCTTAGAATCAATCACAACCTGGCACCTGGGTGGCATGGAGTCGATCACCGAAAGAGGGTTTGTTGCCCATTCTTCCTTCAGCTTGGGAGGCTGTTTGGCATCTCAAGATCGGCCAGCTGCGGAGTTCTACAAATGGACCAAGGTACAGGGAGGCATTGCCAAGATGTCTAAGTCCAGGCAGCCATGTGTGACTGATTCCCTGTACATTCAGAGCATTCTGCGTGCTACCCGTACTAATTGCCGTCCGTCTTCCAGGAGCATTTCTCGAGAAATAACTGCACCAGGAGTAAAGCCATCGTCCATGGACACTATGTGCCGAGGATGGGACGACTCTTCGGATGTTGGCCTATGAAAAATCTATTGATCCCTGAAGAACAGGAAGGCCAGACTGATGTGGGCGAAAAAGCACCTGACGTGGACTCGGAGCCAGTGGAGCCGATCAGAGCAAGTAACTTCTCTTTGAAACAGACGGTGTAGCGTTCCAAAGGCAAAAGGTACGCCCCCAAGTACTAACTGCCCACCATGGAAATGTGATTTTGTGAGAGTGTTTCTCTGCACTTGGGATGATGAGTCATGATGAGTCTTCTTCACCGTAACGAGGGCAACAAGGACATTCTCGCAAATATCACGTACCCATTCGCTTCCCATCACAATGAATCGAAGCACCGATCGGTGGTCACCCAAGAGACATCGACCACCAGCAGATGGGAGTGGCCAAGCCAGAGTTCGGACTTGAATCCCATCGAGCACATGTGTGATGAGCTGCAGCGGCGCCTCAAGCACAATAGCGTATCGTACCCAAGGCATTGGGTAAAAGTGACAAGTCTGCTATTATCCTTAACATAGCAGGAAGCAGAGAAAGAAATACTTAATAAGTAATTACTCAAGCGATAGAACACTGACTGGGGAGACTGCTGTGGAATCGAGAGAGAGGGCAGTTGGCGAGTGAACGGGATTGTGTTAGGATCGGGGATGAGAGCAAGAGAGCGGATTCTGACGGGGGGTCAGACATGTAACGGTGACAATTGAGGTGATTGAGATGACGATCTGTGGAAATAACCTTCAACCGGACTAGAGGCAAGTAAGATCATTTTCCTAATAATGCCCATATCGGTTCAGTCGTGGAGAGTATAAAACCCATTTATGGTACTTGTCAATTCTTGCCATTCTTCTAGAGTGCGACCTCTCGCACATCATTCTTTAGGCCAAGCGAGTGATAACCATCTGCAAGATGAATGATGAATAGCTACGCCACCCAAGAAAAGATTCAGGGTCTCTGGTTCGATCCCGACGCATCAATAAGTTTACGTTACGATAGAGCCAAGAACACCCACGACAAGTTCGCCCAGCTGAAGGAAGAATGTGGCAAGACCCCTCTGTAGGTGATCGACACATTGTTTGATTCCATGCCACGCAGGTGCCGGTTGTGATTGATTCTAAGGGCTTTGAAACCAAGTACTAGAGTGGGTTGATGCCCGTGACCAGTTTGGTGATTGTTTCTCAAAAGATTCATGTATTACGGTGATAAGAATAAAAGTGTCATTTTTATGCCAGTTTGAAAAAATCGAATAAAGATTGTGAATAATCTTGTAAATAGTCCGATTTGGTCTACCACCTGTTGATAAGGATGCACCTACCTTGTTGCCCAACATATAGGAAATTCAATTGAATCTATGAAGTTTGAAAAGTTATCGCAGAAAAACGTGATGTTGATGTTTTGCACGGCACTGTAGACGAATGGCGGTGTCCAAGATAAGAAGATTCAACAAATGGTCGTCACACACCACGAGGTCCCTTAATTACAAAGCCAATACGTTACCACTACGATATCGGTGATGCCCCTTTTTTCTTTGCATCAGACTTCAAACTATGTTTGAACTGCTTTTCTAACAAGAAGAACGAGAAGACTTCAAACTATGTTTGAACTGTTTTTACAACATGAATATGAAGAAGACTTCAAACTATGTTTGAACTGTTTTTGTAACATGAAGAAGAATACTTCAAACTATGTTTGAACTTTTTATAACATGAAGAAGACTTCAAACTATGTTTCAACTGTTTCTATAACATGAAGAAAAAGACGACTTTAATGTATGTTTGAACTGTTTTTGTAACATGAAGAAGGAGAAGACTTCAAACTATGTTTGAACTGTTTTCGTAACATGAAGATGAAGAAGACTTCAAACTATATGTGAACGGTTCTTATAACATGAATTAACTCCAATATATTAAATTATTTATTTTAACTTTGCATCTTGTACAGGTTGCATATTTTATGTTGGACACAAGTGTGACTTAGGTCTTGTGATGGACAAATAAATGATTTAAATAAGGCTACTGTACTCACAGCGCTGGGAAGTATTTGACGACCAAGTAAATCTTTTCTGTAAGGCGAGCTTAATAACGAAAGCTACAAACTTCCATACAAAAATATCGTTTGACGTTAGCCGCTTGCATATTTTTTCTTCTCGGGAACGTCACCGTTTTCTTAGAATTAGGTCTGAACCCATCTTTGCATCAGATGCTACCGCGGTACAATAGATTGAATCAGTTGCTATGACGACTGCCTCTCTTATCTTCCAATGTGTGACAATGGTTGACAGTCTCTTTCTCTTTCCAATATGAAGAAATGCCTTCCTCACAAAGATATGGTCGAAACGAGCCCTGAAGAGGCAAATATGTTTCTTTCGCATTGGTTCCCCAAGGATATTCCTCTTTGCTGTCTTCTCTACTTTCTCGGCAAAGAGAGGAGAAGGAGAAACAAATTGGGAGGAAAGAATGTTCTCTGAAAAATAGCAATATACAAACACAACCATCCATCATCATTTGTCATTTCGCATGACGTTTCCACTTCGAATTCAAGCTTCAGTCATCAGTCACCAGATGGAAGCTGCAATTCTTTTTAAATTACTACATCTATTTCAATGTATACTCAGACGTGTATATTGTTTATATTTATGTGCATTACAGTTATTTATTTCATGTTTATATGCCATTTCTTAACGAATCCATTTGGAACATTGAATTTTCTCTCACGGTCAACCTCCAAAATTCTTGCATTTCATGATCTGTATTTTTCATTATATTCTTCAATATTCTAACAAAAACATTATTATTAAAAATAGAAGTATGAAATACTGAGTGAATTGTAATGAGCTACTTGAATCTTTAAAGAATCCAGTTTTTGTATAAATATGCAAGTAGTTAGGACGGGACATTGACCTACACAGAACTTCCGTTCTAGGGAAGTGATAATAGTTCTATAGGGATGAAAAGGTAAATATGGGTTCAAATAATTATGTTATTGCTATTGTACAAACATTTAAAGATGTTTTGAAAAAATTGAGGGGTGCTTATAAATTATTGAAGGTATTGTAGAAAGGTGACGCCAGGGGTCTCGGGTTCGAATCATCACTCTTCGCGATTAGCCAAAAGTGGCAGATAAACTAAATAAATAAATCAATCAATCAAGTTGCCGTTGCCATACTCACTTTGTTCGTTTTCTTCTAGTGATTTCCTTTGAAGTAAATACTGTGAAGAAATATTGTGGCCTGATTAAATTTGCGAAAGAACGCCCTCATACTGGCCCTTCTTTACCCAAGATTGACGTTTCTTGTACACACTTAGCACGGACTGATCGGGGCTAGGCCTCGCTCGCTTTGCTACCAAATTCTCCTTTAATGGCTTCACCTTGAGGTCAACCTTGTAACTCTCGTGGCAACAGATTGCCATGTGGTATCATAAATCTTCCCTTTCAAAGTTGATGTTCCTCCTCTATTTGTGCAAGGTACATAAATCTTAATATTAAACCACGGCGAATGTATCTTCAGGGTAGGGTTCTTTTTCGAAAACGAAACCAGACGATTATATTATCTCAACATGGATACCTGGATTTATATATTTACATAATGAGATACGTATTGCTCTTGTTCATTACATTAAATTTGTATGCTCTTAGAATTTTCCTTATTTCTAATTGTATAATCTTCTTTAGTATGTGCTTCCTTCTATACTTCTTTCTGGACTTCCTTCTTTGTGGGAGATCTGGATCTGGGCTTCCTTCTGGACTTCTATGTAATCACTGGAACGTGCATCCTTTTTGCGAATTCCTCTGGAATTTTCATATATAGGTTTTCCTTCTTCACTAAGTCCTTTTTGCACCAGCTGGTAACACCTCACTTTTTCTTAATTCACACCAAGTTTTAGAGGGTTACAAGTTGGAGGGTAAGGGTTGATATCTACGCCGCATATTTCTATTGTCCTCCCTTGAGGCAACGGCTGGAACAAACCAACACTAAAATAAGATCAACAAAGTGTATACCTGGTAAGACGTTCGAAACGTGCATCCAAGTAGGTCCGACGGCTGGGACGCGCCGCTAATGGTATAAATCAAAATTTGCACAAAGGGAATGGTAAATCAAGCTAACAGATTCGACATCTGTTGACAAATTTATATCAGTGTTTTCACTTCTTTAGTTTTCCGGTATATTTACATACTCGCGTACTTTCGACGTGGCCATTGGCCACGTCTTGTACGCTCGCATGCGTGATCTTCGGCCACATTGTGGGCGTAATCATGTTATAGATAGGGTAAAATGTCTGCATGTTTTATTGGATGAAGCCAAACAAGTGTATAAGTTCGCTAATTTGAAAAGTTTAGAAAGTAACGTTATGTTTGTATGGGCTCTAATAAGGTACAAATATTCAAAATATTATTTACTATTTTAAGAAATAACAGTTTCAAGATAATTAGTTGGATGGTTTTGCATGAACGAATTCAATAGCGATACTAAATTCAAAATTCAATATTTACGTCTTTTGTCATTTTCACATTTTTAAACGTAATTGGATAATAATTGCTTTCTGTAATTCTCCTCAAATTCCTACCTTGCCCCTGACGCTCGTATTTTGAAATTCGAAAAGTCTAGCATAATTCCCTTACAATAGTTCTCGGGGTGAATATAAACTTTCTGTAAGTTCCCTAGCAAAGTCCGTTTCCATGGTGAACAACAAGCACCGCAAACTCTCTAAATAATTGTTTGTTATTATACTTCTAAACATTTAATTAAAACATCCACGATGTAAATATGTTCGCATTGAGTATACCAGTATATACGTTTCGATTATTTGGAAAGTTTTGAACGTATCTCTGTGTGTGTACGGGCTCTAATATGGTACAAATATACAAAATATTCAAAATTGTCTATTTTCTTAATAATAAAGTGAGTAAGCAATAACCGTTTCAAGATAGTTAGATTTCTTGTATAAACGAAATCAAGAGCGACATTAAATTGAGAGAACAATATTTACGTCTTTTGTCATTTTCACATTTGTAAACGTAATAGAAAAATAATTGTTTTCCGTCGTTCCCATCAAAGTCCTACCTGTCCTCCGTAAAAAAAATCTGACGCTCATGTTTTGAAATACGAAAAGTCTAGCATAATTTCCTTACAGTAGTTTTCGGGGTGAAAATAAACGTTCTTTATGTACCCTAGCAACGTCCGTTTCCATGGACAACAACAAGCACGGCAAAAACTCTAAATAATTGTTAGTTATTATACCTCTAAACATTTAGTTAAAACAACCACGATGTAGATAATATTTTCGCATTGAGTTTAGCAATATATACGTAAGTAATTCTGTCTGGGCTGAAACTCCTTATGTAGATGTCACCCTTGTTTAAGACACCTTTTTGAACCAGGTGTTAATTCATCTGTGCGTGATCTGTGACAAATATAATGTAGCTAGACAATTACGAATTGAAGGAAACAATGTGAGCAAAAAAGAAAAGCCTTGGAAACGGTTGCTAGGGACGTGAAAAAAGGGCATTTTCACCCTTGCACATTATCATTGTTTTTTACAAGGGACCCAGCTATATAAAATTAGATGCATGATATTATACTAATATTTTTTAAGATTTTATTAATCTGCGTAGATGACAATTTCTTATGGCTCCAAGCATCTTTGATTGCATAACAAAGTTTTGTTGAAGTCTCTGAGCACCTTATCAAAAACTGACAGTACATTAAATTAAATTTTGGGAAATATTAATGAAGCAACCAGTGAGAAGTATTTAATAACTTGTAACCCGCAGGTCGACATGTTTAATCCCCACTGCACCATCTGTTGGGGATATTTGTGTTTAAAGTAAGTATTTTCATATTTCTAGGTTAACGCGTTTTCCTGTAAACATATGAAAAGTTTAACTCCCCTCCCTCTTTTAGGTGCGTTCTTACGTCATAAGAGTAAGATATTCCTGAACTTTCAGGTTTCTTGTTCTGGTGGTTTGGGCTTTAAATGCATCAAAATATAAAATACATCGACATGGGCCAATACTAGATTTTTTCATTTACCGATACTGGGCGATAGATTTACGGTGTTTCATTTTCTGTGAGGTGCACAAGGCGCTTTCGCGAGATCTAATTATCCTAGAAGTTATGCAAAACTATAAGGCTACCTTGATTTTCTACCAATATTATGTGAACGAACTGCATTTTGTGATTACTTAACAGGGATTTATATATTCTAATGGAATTTTTGAATATTTTGTGTACATTGATTCTTATAATTGGATTTTCGAATTGTTCTTAAGTCCACTTTGTACACAGAAAGGCTAATCGGGACTTGGCATACAGTTTAAAATGGGATCCGAACCACTATAGGTGCCTCCACCGGGTATCGAACACGGGAACCCTTGATTACGAGGCAACGACGTTACGCTACGTCAAATTATATAATCGGAGTGGAATCTCTGGAGCAAGTAGTGACTCGACCAATAAACACATGCGAGGGAACGGGAATGCATGGAGGGGAAAAGCAACAGCCACTACCACTTGTTTGCATCAGTGTGTATTGCTTCGCTCCGCTTTCTCCCCTTCTCTCTGTTATGTGTGGCCTCAGTGGGAGGGGGAGGTCAAGGATAGTTTACTTCCCCTTGGTAGATAAGGTTTAGCATAGTGCGGGGCAAAGGTGGCAAAACGGGGGGGGGGGAGAACTGTCCCCCACGCCTATCCAATCGCCGCCGCTGTACAGCCTTGTTCCAGAGATTCCCCATGACAGAGTATAACTGTTAAAATTTTCAAGCATCGGTGTCGGTATCTGTTGAAAGTTGTATTGGCTCAGCCCTGGTAAAATCCCTTGTTAGTGCGTGATTACGTCACAATAAGAAGATCCCTCCCTAAACTTTCAGGATTCTAGATCCAAGGGTTTGGCCTGTACGCTGATGAGTCACAGTGACTTTAGACAAACTCTTCTGTATTAATATTTAACCCGTGGCACAGTAGTACAAGTGCCTACCTACCGACTGCCGGCCTCTCTCCCACCTGCAGAGGTGGTAGATCATCGAAGCAGTTACGGGTTGACGTGTGGTCAGCACAACGAACCTCCACTCGTTGTTGTAGGTTTCCACGACCGGGTTACGCTACTCGTTCGTAGTTCCCCAATTTCCTCGAGATGGTGGGTGGTCACCGGTTCCATACACAGGCCGAAATCTCAGGAGAAAAGTTGTTACGCTTCTCCCAGGAGACTCGAGCCCGTAGCCTGAGCCCAAAGCATGATGTCTTAGACCACAGGACCACGGTGCGGGACATATATTAATATTATAACACTTGTGTGGTCTTACAGCGGGCGGCCTACATGCTGGCAATGGAAGTGGGGAGCGGGGAAGCGACCAATTCAGCGCGATGAGAAACACAGCTGCTCGTAAAACGACGTGCGCGCAACACCTCCTCCCGCGACGTCGTAACTCTCGGTGCCACCGCTGTTGCCTGGTTGGTCTGCGGTGTATTCCTCGCTCCCCATTTGCCTTGCCAGCATGTAGGCCGCCCGCAGTAAGACCAGACAAGAACTGTAGTTGTAATAAAACTATATTTCTTATAAATCGATAACCAGTAGTATTACTTCTAAAGATCGTCATTTAGAAGGCCAACACACCAATCTCTGCCGTTGCGCAGATCCCAATTTTCGTTTCGCGTCCCTCTCTCTTAGCATCACGTGTTCTACCCTGCTCGCAAACCTTCGCCATTGCCGTCAATTGTCATTCCATTCCTGGACGCACTCGCGCAAACATCATTGAAAACAATTGAATAGCTCTCCAGCTCGCGGTTCACACCGTTCGGCAGGGACGGTAATGTGGCAATATAGCATGACGTAGTGGTTGCTTCTTTTATGCAGCGCATGTTCATTGGCTAGGTAGTGCCTAGTGTTGCCAACTGTAAATATGAAGCACTGTTTCTGTTACGGAAGGAGAAATGCAAAATGACAGAATTTTGTTGGATTGTAAGCATCATGTTTTTATTTTAACAGTTGGGCTGAAAAGTTCGTAGGCTAACATAGTAAAAAATATTTTTTTGACAAAATTCGATTTTATTATTCAATATAGTTGCCTTTGAGGGCGATACAACGATTATAGCGGTCATACAATTTGTCGATGCCATTTCTATAGTACGATTTCTCTTTAGCCTCAAAATAGGCCTCAGTTTCGGCAATTACCTCTTCATCAGTGCTAAATTTCTTTCCAGCGAGCATTCTTTTAAGGTCTGCAAACAGGAAAAAGTCACTAGGGGCCAGATCTGGAGAATATGGTGGATGGGGAAGCAATTCGTAGTCTAATTCATATAATTTTGCCATCGTTTTCATTGAATTGTGACACGGTGCATTGTCTTGATGAAACAGCACTTTTTTCTTCTTCAAATGGGGCCGTTTTTTCGTGATTTCATCCTTTAAACGCTCCAACAACGCTATGTAATAATCGCTGTTGATAGTCTGGCCCTTTTTGAGGTAATCGATGAATATAATACCATGCGCATCCCAGAATACTGATGCCATAACCTTGCCAGCCGACTGTTGCGTCTTTCCACGCTTTGGATTCGGTTCATCACGTGCAATCCACTCGGCTGACTGTCGATTGGACTCTGGAGTGTAGTTATGGAGCCATGTTTCATCCATTGTAATATATCGACGGAAAAATTCGTGTTTATTACGGTTGAATATCGCTAAACATTGCTCCGAATCATTAAAACGTTGTTGCTTTTGATCGATTGTGAGCACGCGCGGCACCCATTTTGCACACAGCTTTCGCATGTTCAAATATTCATGCACAATATGTCCAACACGTTCCTTTGATATTTTTAAAGTCTCAGCTATCTCGATCAACTTCACTTTACGATCATTTAAAATTATTTTGTGGACTTTTTTTATGTTTTCGTCGGTAACAGCCTCTTTGGGGCGTCCACTGCGTGCATCGTCTTCGATGCTCATTTCGCCTCGTTTAAATTTAGCAAACCACTTCTCAACGGTTGATTTTCCTGGTGCAGAGTCCGAATAATGTTTATCAAGCCAAGCCTTGGCTTCAACAGTATTTTTTTTTTCGCCAAAAAGCAATGCTTTATTAACACACGAAATTCTTTTTTATCCATTTTTTCACAATAACAAAAGCTGCTTCACTCACAATGCTATATCTCACGAACTAATCATCCGGCAGCTGTGAAATTTATACACGTATCTTTTGAAGGTTAGTACTAAGTAAAAATCACATGGATTTAATTCTAGTAACGCCATCTATGAGTCAGCCTATGAACTTTTCAGCCCAACTGTTAAGTATCTGACTGGTTTAACGTTGTGTGTGTGTTTGTATGTGAAAGTGCATGTGTTTGGTTAGTGAACGTTAAATTCCATAATGCCTCCAGTACTATTGTTCATACTTCATCACTTTAGAATTGCTCAAAAGAAATAAATTATGTGGATGCATGAGCATTTCAACCCTCGATTCCGTCACGTGTTCTTGTAGGAATTGTGTGAAGGAAGCTGTTATTTTTGCTAATTAATGGATGCATGTTTTTTTTGGTTTTCTTTTTGTGTGTGTGTGTGTGTGTGTGTGTTAAAATTGGCATGCTTTGATGGGTGACAAGTTCATAACAAAAGAAAAAGCTACGCGGCTTATCGTCTGGTGGCAATATATGTACTTCTTATTCTTGTTATTGTAGCGGAAGCAGGCATCGTTTGTAAATGTACAACAAAGGCAGCCGACTGTCGGCCATCACAGAGAGGCAATAATACTGCTTAAGGAGGAATGTTAGTGGTCCAATTGCCGCGGTTTAACACGTTCGCAAGTTACACTGTTCTACAAATTTTCATTTTTTTCCGATACAGAAAAGAAAGTAGCTCTTTCTTACTGAAATTGATCTCCTGAACACGAATACGAACTTCATTTTCTAAGATTGGCTCTTAATTTGAGTTAGGGCATAATTCATATTACCCATAAACAATACATCGGCGCTTATTTTCAAGATAAGCATAATTCACGTTACATTGCAACTACTCATATAATCAATGTGGGCATAACTTAATAAATATATTAAGAGCGCCCGCAAACTTGGGAAGAATTAATACAATTCAAATTTTGACATTAAAGCGTGAAAACATAGATGAGGGATGCCGTGAAAGACAGATGCAAATTAACTTAATGCTGGTGATGCTTTATGATAATTCTCTTAACTGGGGGAAAGCATATTTCTTTTTCCTCCACTTTAACATGTCCGTATTCAGCATCCTCATATTAGTAAAGATTGGGTGCTCTCATTTCTGTAACAAAACGTCTTGTTAGTTCTCAAACCAGTGGTAGTGTCAGTCGTGCATCACATGTCGTTGCAGTTCCAGTACCAGTGTGGACGGGCTTATGGGGAGTGAACAGTTAAAATTCCACCAGCTCCATTAATGCAATGGAAAAATAATAAATTGTTTAATTTTATTTGAAATTACTATGAAGAAGTCTTCTTTGCACCATTTTGGGTAATTTTACGCATGTATTTAACATTTTAGTCCATATTTAGCGAAGTTTTAGTCAATATGTATGTACATATACAGCCATTTGTGTTAGTACATATTAATCGCAGCCCTGGTTATAATGCATGGAGTTTAAAACTCAACGTTAGAGGTGAGTTCTCTAATTTCCTTGTTCTACGACCAGCTGTGCCTCGGCGCAATGTAGCGATTTTCCTATCGAGCAGATTAGCAACACTGGTTCTCACGTTCTGCTGCGCCGATCGCGGCAGAGATATCTGGGTTTCACTATACCATAATAGATTCTAGACTTAGAAGCGGAGAAGACAAGAATGCAGAGAAAAAAAATCCGCCACGTGGCCCAACCGAGCTGAAACAATACGAAGCAGGTGACCAGGGCAACTGCGGGACCCTTTCGCTTTCATCGACTTGGATTTAAATGCTGCAACAATTTCCCAGAAAGCCTTTCCTTGTTGTTTTCTTTTTATCTCTTCACCGCCTCGCCACGTCCGATTCTCTGAAACTTTTCTCCTCGGTTGATGTTTGTTTCCCTTCTTTATGTTGCTACTTTGCAAGTCCCGACTCGCTCTCATCTCTTATTTATCAGGTTTTTTTTTTGCCCTTAACCCATGGTAGGAAGCAAATACAAATACATTATTCCTCTGAAGTTGTTGGAAGCTAACGGGATCGCTGGCTGGGCAAGTTGGAAACTTTTCGCCTTGACTCTCTTGCGGATGCCTCTTTTCCTATTCCTTCATGAATTTCATATCATCATTCATCCTCTTCTTTGATATTAGCCAAAACAGGCAGAGAAGTGACGGAAAATAAGAGGAATTCAAAAATACAAGATTGTTATAAGGTCTAAACACCCACAGAGAGAGATAGAAACATAAATATAGCTTTTTATCTTCCCGATGGCACACTGTTAACGTCGTTACCGTTCGATCCACAATGAATGCGCATAGTGGTTCGGATCTCACTTCAAACTGTAGGTCTAGTCACGATTAGAGCCGCGGTGGTCTAGTCGGCAGGGCCACGCGGGAGACCCGGGTTCGGTTCCCGGGGTGGGTGATCTGAGGTTGGAATTTTCCCCTCCTTGTCCCCGCATCAAGCGGCCCTTAGGCTTCCAGCTTGGGGAGGCAGGGGGGGTTAAAGAGGCCGGAGCATGGTGCTGATCACACCACCTCTAAAATGGCCGAGATCGAGAATATGTGGAACCATACCCCTCACTCCTCTAAATGTGCCTTCATGGCACGGTGATATATGCACTGGGAACTTGACCTTACCTTACCAGTCCCCACATCGCTCTACGGCGCCAAGGGTACCGGCCTGGACATGGATGTTTGTGAGTGTAATTTCATCATGTCATCACTCATCCCCATTTTCGCTAATTAGCCAAAAGTGGCACAAGAATCAAAGTAAAATAAAGGAAATCAATCCATCAATCAATCAATTACCAGTCCCGATTAGCATTCTGTGCATAAAGTGGACTTAAAACAAGTACTCCCTCTGTCCCATAATTATTGTCCGGTATGCCAAAATGGTAGTACAGGAATTACGGACGAAGAGGCAGATGGAAAGCACACGCATGAGAAGAGGCACAGTAGATCAGTCTTCAAGATTGTGAAGAGGAACAACGTGACCTTATCGCAACGAGAAAGAAATACCGCCCAGACGATTACCAAAAGGAGGCGTTGGGTTGCAACACACCGGTGTGGCACTGTATGGCAACCGGTCTAGCAAGGCACGCTGCAAATCGTTAGTAGAGCACTCCTTCAGTGAGTACATGTGAGAAGAACAGCCATTAACACACAACCCATGACAGGAAGCGATAGGGGTAGCAAGAACCTCACGGACAGTAAACGACAGGCAGTGTAGGCTACGAGTTTCTCTTTGAAAACAGTACGGCTGGCGTAGGGAAGAAAGGTGCCATGACAAGTGCGGCTGAGAAATTTCATGTAAGTACGAGAACAGTACGTCACATTTGACAACAGGGGCGGCAATCGTTGAAAAATGGGGCCATTTGTGCTGCGGTTGCATCTCTGATGAAAGGCAAAGTCAGACCAAAGAAGAAGAATCTCGTCCTACAACGACTACAGCACCTACCGCTGCGAAAGCGGCAGAATGTTCGTTCAATGGCAGTGGCGCTAAATGTTGCTAAGAGTACCCTACACAGGCGTGTGAAGGCAGGAGAGATCAGAGTTCATACGAATGCGCTGAAGCCATTATTGACCGATAGCAACAAGACGGAACGTCTAAAATTTGCCTTGTCAATGCTGGATCCTACCACAGTCGCTTGTTCTGAAAGCGGAAATCCGAAATGATGCTGGAGACAGTTCATGTGGATGAAAAATCGTTCTACCTGATGAAGGATGGTCAGAAATTGTACTTGCTGCCCAACGAACCAGACCCGCAGTGAACATGTAAAAGCAAATGTTTTATTCCCAACATGTTTCTGGCTGCCGTCGCCCGGCCTCGTTCGGATCCTGGTCGCAAGCAATGGTTTAATGGTAAGTTAGGCATTTGGCCGTTCGTCAGCAAGGAACCTGCCAAGAGGAACAGTAGGAATCGTCATGCTGGTACAATGGTCACCAAACCATTAACTGTTACCAAAAATGTTTACCGGGACATGCTCATCAACAAGTTAATCCCAGCAATAGATGCACAATGGCCTCGTGGGAGAATCCAGGTGTCCGTTCAGCAGGACAATGCGCGTCCGCATATCGTTCCCAATGACCGCGCCTGGATGGATGCTGCAGAGGCCAGTGAAATCACTTTGGATCTCCTATGTCAACCGCCAAACAGTCCGGACATTAATGTTTTAGATCTGGGGTACTTCCGGGCAATTCAGTCTCTCCAGCGTCAGGTAGCTCCACAAACTATTGATGAGTTTATCGCCGCCGTTGAAACATCTTTCTCTGATCTGACACGCGACAAGCTCAACAACATCTTTTTCACTTTGCAGTCCTGTCTCATTGAAATTATGCGCCTCCAAAGGTGGGAACAACTACAGGATTCCCCATATGCAAAAAGCACACTTGAACCGCCGCAACGTCCTGCCATCTCGCTTGGAGTGTCCTCGAAACATTTACGACGAGGTTACAGCAGCACTGCAGCACTAGATCTAGCTCGTTGATGGGATGACAACCTTCCTGGACCAACGATCTCTTTCGTCTTGATGTTTTATTTTGTCGAACTTCTTGGTCACTTTGTATTGATCCTGGATTGATTACTTTTTATTTAGGTTCTTTTGGATACTTGATCGGCCAATTTGTACTGATCCTTGAGTAATAAAGTTGTATGACTCATTCCCGTGTTTCATTTTCTTCTTCTGTATACACCAATGTCACAGTTTGAATATCGGACAATTATTATGGGCAACAAACAAAGGTGTACCGGACAATAATTATGGGACAGAGGGAGTACTAAAAATAAAAGTACAGCTTAATCAAGATAATGACCCGGCAAACTTGCGAACTAAAGTGCGCACTCATGTGTTTTTTCTCCTCTCGCTTCCCCTTCTGTCATGTTGTTATCCCTGCGACTACAGCGCCACGGAGTTATTCTTATATTGGTCAATCTGTACATAACTATCTACAAATTTTAACAAACTCTGAAGTGAATTGAAGATTAGATCAATCCATGAATTCTTCTCAAAGTTTATTGTAAATCAACTTTATGCTCAGATGGGCTACTCGAGACTGGAACTGTGGAATGTGCCTCCATTGGGGATCGAACTGGACCGCTTGATATTAATAGGCCACAGACAGCGTTATCACTACGTCTCTGTTTTTGCCACGAAGGAAACGCGTTAATATTTGAAGAGAAAAGAATGAATCTGTACTAATTGTGGCTAAATATAACGGCTTGGTGAATTTTGCCACTCTCTGCAAATACGTGTTGGGAAGAGGTGGGGAAGGTCGATGAAAAGTTCGTAAGTCATTTATTGTGTTTTGATTTCGAGTGACTCTTGAAGCTAGAAGGAAATGATAAATGGTTTTGCTCTTTTGAAAGGAGAATTTATAATTATTTTACTAATTCCACCTAATTATTTTTAAAATCGGTGTTCCTTAGCGCCATTGTTATGCCGTGCAGCTTTCGCTCTTGTGCTTGAATTCCGGGAATAATGTGTGAATTATTAGCTCCGGGAATTTTGCATGAATTCTGCGCGAATTTTTCTCCGTAGACGGGAAGAATTGCAACTTTTATTAATCCAAATATCATTGAATTTATACGTATTTTGCCTGAAGCAATTTTTTCACAGTATAGCTTTTATTTTTATCGAGGAAGGAGACGAAATAAACAGTTTTCTCTCAATCCGTTAGCTTTCTTAGTGTCCATCCTTTGCAGAACTATCTGACAGACGGAAGATTATTGCAAGATATCATATCTTGAAATTGATTAGGTAAATTTTACAGATAAGATTTTTCGTAGATTACTATATCCCGTAACATTTGTGATTTGTGTTTGTTGATGCATTTCTAGTCTGAGTATATTAAATGGCTAGTGTACACTCCGCACCTTAAATTAAATATACATACTATTGAATTGAATTAGATTTTTTGGATAAATTGGATACATAAAGGCAGACCCTTATATTGTAAATATAATTGTGTGAGGGTGGAAAACATCTACTTTTACCCTTGAATTTGTGGAAAGTTCGTAATGAAAACCGGGCATTATACTTGAATTTTATCACAGTCCTAGAGTGACCACCATGAGTAAAAGTCAGTGTGCAAATTAACGGGGGGATGCCAGAGGACCCCCACAGAAAAGTTTATTCTCGGTAAAATAGAATTATTTTTATCCTTGCACAGGAATGTTTTCATCCCAATTAAAGAATATGAAATTGAAACCATACAGTATACCATTTTTTTTAACTATGGAACAATCAAACAAAAAAAATCATTCGTGTCAATTAATTGGTCCAGGCATCAAAGATTTCCTTGCCGAAAATTATGCAACCTTGTGAATTAAAGGACATCATTATGAAATTGATGAACCTCACCGAGCCAACAGCAGGCGGTTTTCCACTTAGGTTTTCATAGCATAGTGCTCATATCTTACAAGTATTAGTGTTCACAAGAAGGTTGTAGGCAGGTTAGATGGACGTTAAGTTTGGACTTGACAATAGAAATTTGGTCAAGTTTTCGCTGTTACTTGTTCGATAGCTTTTTTTTTGTGTATGAGTTTGGTTTTTCTTAGAATGTAAATATACTAAATGTTTCTAAATTATGTGTAAATGTTATCAAGAAACTTAATTCACACGCTGGTTGATTGATTGACTTGCTTTATTTTACTTCGCTTTTTGTGCCACTTTCGACTAATTTACGAAGATGGGGATGAGTGATGATATGATGAAACTGATGAATGGACACTCACAAATATCCATGCCCAGGCCAGGATTCGAACCCGGGAACCCTGTCGTCGTAGCGCGATTTTGTAACAACTCCGCCACGGGGCCGGCAATTCATACGCTGGTAGCAGTGTGTTACTAACGTTTGTTCCTGCGTGTACTACGGCGGATGTTCAGTGCACAGTGAGAACCTTCTGCTGCGCATTATAAAGCAACACCGTCGCCATCAGTCCCACCCTGTACTCTTAACCGGCGATCACAAATAGCGACCTGGTAAACTCACAAACAACAATAGGTTTTGTATGAATCTGAGCAAACCGGTTGCTCAATCAGTACAAGCAGACAGGATAGCTAATAGCGAATTTGTCTGCTTGGCACTCATAATCTACAGGGTGTGTGAGAAGTAACTAGACATTGAAAATTTGCTGAAGTTTTTGAAACATTTAAGCAATATAAATGAAACGTTCTGTGCTTATACATTATGGAATTGGATTACATATGTGCATACGAATATTAGTAACAAGTATTCTCAAAATTAACAAATAAAAGCGATAAGACGTAATGTAACAATGAGATAATATTTTGAATAGTACCTGACAATGTTACAAGGTCATGTTTGGCCCATCGTATCTCGCTGGGGAAACATTGCAGAGCTTGTTTTCATGCAAGACTGCGCGCCGTCACACTTTGCACTTACCGTACGGGCCTGGTTGAACCAAAATTTTGTGGGACATTAGCTCGGACGACGAAGACCTCACGAATGGCCTGCCAGCAGTCCAGATCTCACGCCCTGTGACCTTTTTTGTGGAGCTGAGCTAAGGAGGAAGTGTACAAGACAAAAACCCCGCACTGTGGAAAATTGGAGGCACGGATTCGGGATGTTATCACAAACGTCCCGAAGGAATTCGTACAGAAAATTCCATCCCCGTTCGTTTGCAGAAGCTGGTAGATTCCGACGGTGCCTACATTGAATTCTGAGCTGCCACATATGTCATCCTATTCCATAATGTATATGTACAGAAAATTTCATTCAGATTGCTTAGATATTACAGAAACTACAGCAAATTCTCCATGTCTAGTTACCTCTCGCCCACTCTGCATGTGGACATGCACGGACAGGCACTACGCAAACATGTATATCTGTGCGACCACACAATGCCAGAATCGATTATCGTCCCTGATTTGGATCACCGCCGAAACATCCCGGTCAAAGACGGGCAAATCTCGCAGCCCAGCCACGGATGGTTAATCTGCGTGTAACCGTAGAGCTAATGGTCGAAGTGCGTAGAAGCATCAGCGACGACCGAAGCGTTAGCAACCTGGCTCCCCATTGGTCCCTCCAAATGCAAACACAGTGCCGTTTTCGCATTCCGACTGAATTAAATTACTACCAACAGGTGGAGATTGCAAATTGCACTATTTCATTAACATGCGATAAATTGCGTATCTGCTTAACCATGATTCCTTCGTAGCAGTGCGTGCGCCAGCACTGACACGTCGGATGTAGCAAAATGTCCATTTAGACGCGTCATGTCTTCTTGACGGTAAACTTTGCTTGTTGACGCCACTAATATTAATTTCAATGTAAGGGAAACAAAAATGTTTTAACAGCGGACATTTTTAAACTAACCAACTGAAGAAATAATATTTGTTTTACTTTTATCAAGATTACAAGCACACAAAACAGCTTGTGTACGGTACAGTATTTGCCATTTTTTGAACACATTTTTGAGGAAAAAGCTCGATCACTGAATTTGTAATTAATTTACAGTATTTCTAATACAAAGTATACTTTCAATAAACAACTTACCTAGTCTAACTAGGAAATAATACACTATAAGGAAGCAAGAAAGAAATTGTCTAACTCAGTACAGAGAAAATTCCCAGAATTGGAGATAATTAAAAACTGATTATCGGCGTATAAGACGCATCCTGTTTTTTAGACCTATTTTTAAAGGAAAAAGGTGCGTCTTATACGACGGCAAATACGGTATACACTACACCAGTGGTCCCCAAATTGTGTGCTGCGACTCCCTGATGCGCCCTGGCTGGTTTACAGGAGCGCCGCGAAATATTATATTATTTTAACTGAAATGGCAGTGATTTTTATGAATATGATTGTTTCAAATATGCGATTCTTTAGTACTTTTTACATGTAAAATGTTGCTGAATTTGATGTAAGGCAAGCAATCTAACCACATTAACTGAGATAGGCCTACATTCTGATTTGGGCGCCGCGGGAAAATCTTGAAACACTACAAGGAAGCCGCGAAACGAAAAGGTTTGGGAACCTCTGTACGTACTAGACTGTTTCATGAGTAATAAAATATAAATTTTACACGAGTGATACAACCAAACTCATTGTTTGTTTGAATTAAATTATTGTACGCCGCTCTTCTGTTACTTTGGGCTAATCGAAACGATGGGGATGATGAAATAAGATGAAATGTATTAATGCAGATCCCTCACAGAGGATTGTACTGTTTGTTGGTCCAGCCTCGTTATCCTGCAAAAATTAAGCCCCGTGTGCACTACGTGGAAGAAAGGTTGACATTTGAGGGCCTTCAAGTGAGGTTCACCCCTTACGTTATAATACAACAGAATGTTAAGGAGCTTTTACAAATTCTATATCTATGTTTCCTAAATCCATGTGTACCGTATCTGTGCTTCAGTTTTCAGTTTAGTACACCTTCCTTACCAGTTATACAATATAACACAGCACAATACAATACAATAGAAATACACTTAACAATATATTTTAGAAAATGTTGTTAGGCAGTTAGTTTGCTACACTGAAACCATTGATTTATGGTACGACCTGCATACTTCCTTGATATACGTCAACCTCTTGTGTGTTACTGGTTGCCTGACTTTAAGGTTTTGTTTGAATTTCAAACTCACCTTCTTTACTATTGTACAGTTCCACTCCAACACATCATTTCTCGCAACTGTACAACAGTTTCGCATTGACACCCAAACGAGGTTAGGTTATACCATTCCATTTGCAACCCTACACGGGCATATCACACACATTATGTACAGCAATACTTACCAAACTCTAGAATCTATTGAAAGTAGATAGTAATGCATGTTCATGCAAGAGAATTGAACACAACATAAACAAGATTTGAAAAAAGAGACAGTATTTTTAGATAAGAAAGTGTGGAAGTAGAATCAGAAAATAAAGTTAATTAATCCATAGAGACTTGTTCGGTCGTAAGAAAGACGTTAAACGAGGAACATGTAGTAAAATAAGGGAGAGAGTCGTCAAAATGAGCCTATTTAAAAGATTATGCCCCAGCAAGAAAGGGGCATTGTCCCTACCTAAATATCCCGTAAACAGCGGCGTCCCTTAACTTGGGATTAAAGAGCATCATAACACTGCAAGATGATTTGCTTACGGAACGTCGCAGTCCCAGGGGGGAGAGTTAGTAATGGAAGGCTTAAGCAAAGAATTATGGGTAATGAGATTGAGTAGAGGCCATCTTATCTGTGTAATAAGGCAGCATTTAAGACGGAGTTATGGAGGGAACTCTCCCAAATTAGAAAGATAAAAGAAACGTGAAGGGGACAAGAAAGAAAGAAGAAAATGTTACGAAGGAAGAAATGGACTCCAGAGAAAAGAGTAAGACTGGGTTATTTCCTATCTCTCTAATGGCGAGGATTTCTTGCGACCTTCATACCAAAGGGCTGTTATTCTGAGTCAAGGATACGAACCCTGGATCCTGTAATGAGATCTGCTAAGCTGCCTGTAAGGACGCCGAAGAGAAAGGGGATGATCCTGAAGGATGCCAAGGTCTGAACTGGAAAAAGCTCTGCATCTCCTTCGTATTAAACAAAGAAGCCAAAGTAAGGGGCAGCTCAGATTGTAATTTTTACGTATCCACACATCGACTCAAAGAAGTGAGTGCCTTGAAAGTTATCTTGATTGATTGATTTACTTTATTTCACTTCGCTTTTCTGACACTTTTGGCTAATCGCGTAGATGAGGAAGAATACATGAATGCTGATAATATGAATGAAGAACAATCACAAACATATTTGGACATCACAAAACACACAGGATTATACTGGACATGTGTCCAGACGCGCCCGAGCCTCGTTAGTCTGCAAAATGCAGTCCAGGGTGTTCTACGTGGAAGAGAAATTGACATTTGTGTTTCTTCTGAAAGGGCCACCCCGTACACCATGAAACTTATATTAATTATGCAATATGTTAATTAGAAGAAAGAAATAATTCTCACAAAAGCCGCACAGATCTGGCCGAGTAAGGCAAAAAGGCACCCAATGAGCTTAAATTTGGAAAAGTAGCTCTTGGGTTCACCCAGCCTATAATAAATGGGCAATTAAGAGCAACCCTTTAGTGTAAAGGCGACCGGAGCATAGTGCTGTTCACATCACCCACACAAATGACAGATTTTGAACGTGTGGGGGCCCTAACTCCACATCCCCCATTAAGCCTTTAGGATATGTTCCAATATGAAAAGGGTATAGCTTTACCTTTCTGTTTATAGCAAAACATTTGCTGGCCTCTGTGGTGGAGTGGTCATCGTAACACACAATAAAGCCAGAGGTCACAGGTTCGAACTGTGTTTAGCACAGGGCTTGAAGTGGGGGGGGGGATGTGGTAGGGGATAGTATCGAGTAACGTAGGCCAGTCCGACAACGTCCAGATTTAGAGGCAAGAAAGAACTCAAATCTCCAGTTAGAACGTTTGATTTCTCACCACCAATGTCGCGAGATCGTTTCCTGTTATCGCAGGCGAGAAGCCTCTAAATCTGGAGGTTGAGGGAAGTAATTAAATATCATTCTCATCTTCGCGATTAGCCAAAAGTGGCAGAAAAGCGAAGTAGGCAATTCAAAAATCAACAAACATATCATCATCTTCTATCGGTTATTTAACATCAGTACTTCCCCTCCATGTTGTAGTATTCTGGATATTTCTTATTCTTAACCTCTGATTCTAGATTTCAAAGATATTTCCAAATACCATTTGTTAAAATTTAAGCCAAAGATGTAATTAACGAATTAATACTTACTTGCAGACTTTTCACATAAGTAGCAATTTACTCTGCATTGCAGAAACTTCTGAAGATAGCGTTGAGGCTTCGCTGCACGAATGTTCTTCCCAAGGCTCTAGATTTGCCGATTACAATGAATAACAGCCAAGCAATTCACAACAGGACCATTCATTACCCAAATTGAGCCCTTTCGCTTATTAGAGGCAGAGCCTTATTGGCCCAAAGAGGTTCGCGATTCCTTTGGAAGAGAAGCTCCAACCCCTTCCTTAAGGATGCAATAATTACTGGTAAGAGATTGCAGATTTTACGGGTCATAAACCTGTTGAATTTTCCACCAAAAACCTCCCGTTTAATAGTGCTGCAGAGGAGCTAAGCCTTCATCACGACTTTAGGGGGGGCTGAAGGTTTAAGGGATGCGACAAAGTGGCCACTAAGGGGCAGGCCTGTAGGGTTAGATGGCCACAAAGAATATTGCCTAATATGCTACGTCAAAAGGATTGCTGACTTAAGCATTTTACTTGTAATTTCTTGTAAGCTGACATAGTAATGTAATTTCTAGCACCCCGTATCCACAAATTATGAGACAGTGAGGAAGGGGGGGGGGGGGCAATCTAAATGGGGATTTGTCTATTACCATATTTTATTATCTCAAAGCAAGAGTTTTGTAAATTACAGAGCAAGGGAGTAGACATATTTCTCCAATGATCCGAAACAACATGTTTTATGCCACTGTATTGCAATGATGTGTTACTGCTATTGCAGTTTTCACATTTTGCATCGCTTTTGTGCCCCTTTGAAGTATTTCCATGTTGTATTTATCTTATTTTACATAGTTTTTTTGGCCCCTTTAACCTAATTGAATTTGTATTTTCGTGTTTTACGTAGATTTTACCTCTTTGAACTAATTGAGCTTGTATTTTCTTGTTTTACGTAAATTTTACCTCTTTGAACTAATTGCGTTTGCATTTTTCTTGTTTTATGTAGTTTTGCCTGTAACGTAAAGTGTCAAATTGTGTAGTTAGAAGTGAAGATTTTTGAATATTCGGGAGCAATATAACAAATAATGGAAAAGTAGAAGAAGAAATAGATAACAGAGTTGTAAAAGAAAACCAAATATATTTCCGAATAAGCAACAGTATCCCATACAGAACACCAAGTTTCAGACATATTTCAGAAATATTACAATGTTTCATTTAGGTTTCTAACATTCTGGTTTCGCGTTGACGTTACAGAAAGCATCACATGAAGTCCCAGTTTTGTTTCTGAAACATTGCAATGTTATAGTTTCATTGTCTAGTTTCTGCAACGTCTCATTTTTCTTACATCTCTGAGAAATGTTTCAGAGACATTTCCGCAACGTTGGATTCAGTCATCATGCATGCGTGGCGGCCATGTTGTTACCTTCAACGCTGACCGGGAGTCGTGCACATCTTATGAAGAATAATGTTGTTTATTGAGCGGTAAGTTGAATATTATTAATGCCAAAGTGTGTTGAATTGTGTTATACTTATGCACACTATATATTTAATCTGTGTTGTGTAACGTGTGTGAAAAAGTGAGTGGAAACAAGGCAGTTTAAGCCAGTGTTTAAAGAAGTGTTTTATTTTGTTTGTTTAATTAAAATATGTGGACATAAAGAAGCACTGAACTTCTCCACCTCATGAAACTATAATCGCGAGAAATAAGTTGCCTGTGTAGTGAAAAAGTGAATGGTCGAGACGCAAAGTATATCCCTGCATGTTTTTACTGTTAAAAATAGCTATATAGTTTCGTTTACGGTATATGACTCCCCCCATAAATTTAGCACAACATTTGTCCTCTTCTTTTTAAAAAATGTTGTTTCTCACTTCCCTGTGCGTAGAGAAGAGGCGTAGAATGCCACGTAAGTTGTTACGTTCAGAGCCTCTACCGTACGAATCAACTAATTTATTCTGTGACATCGTTACGAAATGTAAGTCTACGGCAGCACCACAGCCACGGTCATACTTGTTAGATCAGCTCTCGATTGGTTGCACAAGCTATCAAGAATAAAATTATCCTATGAAAAAACCTTTAATAATAGCTCAAATGAACATAGCAGTCATAATCAAAATTCTGTTTACAATGAAGTGCAATTATAAACAAAACAAACATGATACAGCCCTCTGAAATTGACAGTATGCCATGAGTACTAGTAGTGTCACAGTGCCATGACTAGACAGTGTATGTTATAAAAAAATGACTAGCTATGCCAGACTATCAAGCTAGTGTTTATATAAGTATTTTGACCTGTCTCATTATCCACTATAATGTGAGAAATTCTTGTTGTGAAATACATGCAAAATCAGAAGAGATTTTGTTGTATACTTTCATTTTTTCATGCTGCTTATCAGGTTAGGTAGATAATATGCAAAGCTAGCATTTCCTATATTTCCAGTCATCAATCACCACATGGGTAATTTTCTGTGTGACAAAACTTAATTCCTAATTATATTTCTCTCTTAATCACTTGTTAGGTTACTCACTTATGTTAATCATCTCTCTCTTTCTCTCTCATGTAGTCTTGTATAGTTTTGTTTCTCATGAGGCTTGTGATGCCCTCCATATACTATATTCATAAATTTTTCGTAATTAGGTACGTAGAATTATAGATTATTAACAAAAATAAAATAAAAGGTTAGAATGTAGTTATGATGCTGCACGATTGCACAAGTTGCAGATGTTGTATTTAACTTGACATGCTAAAAGAAGATGAAACATGAAATTTTTTCTGCGGAATGCCGAGGAATTTTCTAAAAAAGTAGATGGAAACACTGATTTTCACTAATATTAACGATTTGGATGTTTCGTCACATATTGAGCATTCACAAAAATCTTTATGCTAGTTCTGAGCAAATAATATGAAGTAAAAGCAATTTTTCTTGCCAAAATTGAATCGGTTTTACGGCATTCTCAGAGGTTACCTTTATAAAAAAACTGAATGGTGCTGACATGAAGAATGTAAATTCTTGATGTTGCTTTGCAATTTTCTTCAAGGCTATGATGTGTATGACTCTAACAGTTAGCTTTTATGCAGATTTAGCAGTAATTGAGTATTTTATGGCTGATTTAAGATTACTTTCTTTCGCAAGAATGATCATTTTTGGACAAAATTTGGATTTCAAGTTACAATAATTCAAAACTATGAAACAATACAAGTTTAATATACTAGATTTAGGTCATTTGTGGTTCAATTGTTATTATTAAGTTTCAAGAGGTAAAAAATTGGTCATATTTAGTTGTTTGTATGTTAAAAATCCATACAATCATCATTTCCTCGTAATTAGGTACGTAGAATTATGGATTATTGACAAAAATAAAATTAAATGGTTAAAATCTAATTATGATACTGCACGATTGCACAAGTTGCAGATGTATTTAATTTGGCATGTTAAAAGAAAGATGAAATATGACATTTTTTTTCTATGGAATGCTGAGGCATTTTCTAAAAAAGTAGATGGAAACACTGATTTTCACTAATATTAAAGATTTGGATGTTACATAACATATTGAGCATTCACTAAAAATCTTTTTGCTAGTTCTGAGCAAATAATATGAAGTAAAAGCAATTTTTTTTGGAAAAATTGAATCAGTTTTACGGCATTCTCCAAGGTTACCTTTATAAAGAAAACTGAATGGTGCTGACATGAAGAATGTATATTCTTGATGTTGCTTTGCAATTTTCTTCAAGGCTAAGATGTTTATTTTACTTGTGCAAAATATTGTTTTTTGAAATGAAAATTCTGACCAGAATTGATATTATGACATTATTTGCGTTCAGGAAAAAATGAATGTTACTGCACTCCAAGAAGAGGTTATAGCGGAGGACCTGCAATGAAATACTTCTTAACAGAACAGAAGCAATTGTATTTTGACAAATTTAGACAAATAAATAATATATTTTATGAAAAAATATTATTTTTATAATAATTTTTCTTTGAAGTGATGCATGTCGAATTTTTTTAGTTCAATGGTGACATGTGTTACGTTCCTAGCAACTTTCCTCACCCTTTACTCCTATAGTCGGGAGCATGGAGTCTCTAAGGGTCTACACTGAAACCTATCTTCAGGGTAGGTGCAGAACAAATCCAACCAACGTCGTGAAGTTTTAATGAAAAGTTTATTTACTGCTTGAGTATTTACAGCCAGTGGTTAGGTAACTCGTAACTGGAACTTGGAGGTCAATTGTTAATAGATAATTTCGAACTTACTAGAAAGGTCAAACTAGGGTGGCCCAAACCTAGGTTTTACAGAAGAGCGGCATACACCTATTCACTTCTTCCTAGACTTGGAGTTATCACCCGAGATTGCCAATTTAGGTTTTTACAGAAGAGCGGCTTGCACCTATTCACTTCTTCCTAAATTGGAACTTATATCCCATTCGGCTAACCTAGGTTTTACAGAAGAGCGGCATACACCTATTCACTTCTTCCTAGATTAGACCGTTCCTATTTGGCCAGTCTAGGTCTTTAAAGAAGAGCGGCTTGCACCTATTCACTTCTACCTAGACTGACACCAGAACAGACCTCCTTACGGATCAAACTCCTTCGTATTTATACCCGAAGTTCCAGCCTCGAACACCTGTCTTTAGGTAATTTCTTATTACAATACTCTAAATTATAACAGAAAGATATTTGAAAAATACATAGTTTGGCAATTAATAATTTACAAAGAAAATTTACATATTCATTTGAGTTAACAATTATTTCTTTAACGTTGATAAAATCTTACATTTTGGAAATATACAAATTTAAATGTTCCGCCATTATTTAATTACAATTAGGTTAGTTCATCAAACATGGATAATCTTTGATTGGCAAATCTATATTTACATCATAATAAATGCTCGTTGTCTTAAGCGAGCTGTCTTCATTAGATAGTTACAGAAAGGTGAATACATTAGTTCAACAACGCCTTGATTGGCGCGTTCATATTTGCGTCACAACATGTAGTATCACGGACATTAACAATGACTTGAGGTAACACTATATCAATTTTTCTTTTTACCACGGCATTGCAAAGTTACAAAATAAGTAAGGACGTAACAGGTTCCCCCCTCTGTAGTTTAAAGGAAAATTTGAGAAACTGAAGTGAAACAAATTTTTCTTTCTCTAAACTCTTTGTCTTTCTTATACACATTTTTTTTTCAATAAACTTACATTTAGGTTCATTTGAGTATAAAGTTTTTTATATAGCAATTGGTTTTATTATTTCAAATTAAATGATTAGTTCAGTAGAACTAATAATTATATTGTTTCCCAAATATTAATGCTTTATCAACATTTATAACACAACACTAGAAATTACATGGTTAGATTTCAATTAAGTGCATGTCTTAAATACAATTTTATATTCAAATTTTAAACTGTTAAATCAACATATCATACAATTCTCAAACGATAATATTTGATCACAACTTTTTAAACGGTTTTCTTCTTTTATTATATTTTTTTTTTTCAATTCAACACAACAGTTTTTAAAGAATTAACAAACAAATACAACATATCAAGGTTACACACATTTAGTTAAACAAGAATTTGTTGCTTGATTAATTATTTCCTGTAAAGGTGATGTTCAGTTATAAGCTATTTCAGTAATCACCATTTTTTCTTTAATTAGGTTTTCTTTAAAATAAACCGCATCCCGTTCCAACTAAACAATTTCTTCATTTCTCGCTTGGCACCATTCCGACTTAACTTTAGTTTCTTTGCCAAGAGTTGGAGGAAAATCTTCTTGTTCATTTTCACTTCCGGGCTTAGCTCCTGGAACCATCCTTGCCAATGAGGGACATCCTTTTTAGGAACCTTGTCTTTCTTCAGGGGACTAGTAACTAGCGGGGCAGGTTGATCGTCATAAAAATGGTCATTAATTAGTTCAGGGACGTTTACTAACTCCTTGCGCACTAGGGTTATCAAAGCTTCAACAGGAAGGTCGTCCACTAGCTCATCCCAGGTTAGTTTGTTAACGTTTTTGTCGTTCCCAACTTCCTTAGAGACTGCCTCAATACTAGAGGAAAATTTGTTTAGTATGTCTCTTAGTTCAGCCCTATGCTGCCTCTGCTCAGCTTCGATCTTCCTAAAGGTATCCTGTAGTCGTTCGTTTTCCTTTCGCCTAGTTTGGATCAATATTGAGGTAAAACTTTTGGTAAGATCCTCTAAATATCCCTCTAATCTTTCATTGTCAGAAGTCCAAGCGTTGGATTGTTAAAACCACTGTTTGTAGGACTTGTCGAACTCCTCCACAATTTGTAGTTCTGCTAAGCTTAACTCTTTGGGTATCTGAATAGCAGAGCTCTGTCGTTCAGCCATGTTAGTTCTCTAACAATCTTGATACGTAATGCTTGACCGTTTATCATAATCTCGCTTTTTAAAGAATTTCGAGCCAGACCTAGACCTTTATGTAATAATTATTGATCTCTCTTTTTCTCAGTAGAACCTTTTAATTCTAGAGTTTCTCACTCTTCCTTATTATTTGACCTCTCTTATAAACGTTTACAATTTAAGCCATTTTTGCTAACGCTATGAGGACTCAGCCTCTTAAAATAACAATTTCTTCCTTTAAATTGTTACAGCAATTTCTCTTCTATCCTCGAAGAGTAAGGGAATCAACCTTTTCCCCTGGTAGCCCTTCCTTGGCTTACCAAGCAATAACGCTTACTCGGCTTATGGAAACATCCTCGGTTTCCTGTGATCAGTTTATAAGGTCTTTCTTTTCATTCAGGTTCTGCACTATTATTAAATTTCTGTTTTTCTAGGTTCCAGTCCTCCTCGGCTCGAGCTCCACTTCTCCAGCAATTCCTTTCTACGTTCGGCTGAACAATTAATTTTTTTAAGGTTGTGGAAATTCTCCTTTCCTAAAACTTCCTTCGTCCAGGGATCCCTTAGCAAAGCCACGTTATTCCCTATTTCTATTATTTCATAGGGACCTAGGAAATATTCGACAAATTTGGCGATTTCTTTGTTTGGTGCCGAACTCAGTTTACGATTTCTTTTTAACACTAAATCTCCGATGTTCAAAATATATCCGCTTTGCTCGCCTTTCTTTTTCTGAGTTCTTGGTTTATATGAGGCCAGGAACAATTTGGTTTCCCATTTGATCTTTCCTTCGTCTCCTTTTAAAGTTGAGTATCTCAGGAGAATAGGCTTTCTGTCTTATTTCTTCTTCATTGGCCATCCAGGCATCAATGATTACTTGACTAATACTGTTTTCAAAGTCCGACGTATTTTTTTCCCGTCAAGGTATTTCTTCCTAATAATTCTTCTTCCACCAGCAGTCCTTCTTTCTTTGAATACAGTCTTTGGTTTTTTGTATCTAAATTTGCTTGATATTTCTCCAAAAATGGGTAGCCCATTAATAAGTCAGCATCTAAATTCCGACTTACATAGACCAAATCTTCAAATACACATCCCCCAATTTCAAAGTGAATTCTTCTACATCCTACTATTCTAGAACTTTCCTTTCCAGTAACATCTCGTAGTTTCACTCCGGGACATTTCTGAAGTTTAAGTCCGGGTAACCTGTCCCGTAACTTAAGCCAAATTTTATATTTCATTATAGTGCATTCACTCCCCGTATCTATAGTGCACTTAATTTTTAATCCTAAAATTCGGGCGATAATTTCTGGTTTCTTGGACAACAATATTCCCCTATGTTCAGGTTCTTCTATTTTTTCCCATTCCTCATTTTCGATTTCTAATTCTAAATGCAATACTTCTAAAAAATCTTTGGTGAGGAAATTGTCGGTACTCTAATTTTTCTCTGATGCAGTTTTCCCTTCCGTTGTAAATGAGAGAGCTTCATTTACAACGAGGGTTGGTTTAAATTTTGATTTGGGAGCATTGAACCTTCCCAAGCTGGAGCGACAGGATTTAACTCAATTGGGACTTCTTCAGTTTGGCAGGAGATTTCCTTTGTATTAGAATTTCTATTGAAGTGGTTGTTGGGGAAACGGGATTGGTTCCATGGTCGTCTATATGGTTGACTTCAATTGCCGTTGCTATAGAAATTCCGCCCTTGGTAACCCCTCTGGTTTCTATTATTGTTCCTATTAGGATTCTGAGGTGTTCTGGTAACTCCTTCACTTTCGTTGTTAAATCTAGACGAAACTATTTGAGTCTGCCTAACTCTGGGTTGAAACTGCCTTCTGTCTTCCACCTTGGGGTTATCTCCCCTACTTATTTCCAGTTGTTCGGAAGCTTCATATCGACTAAGATAATTTGCTAGTTGTTGCATGGTTTTAGGATCTCGAGTCAATACTAGTTGTCGAACTTTCACCGGAAGTTGGCTGATTATCAAATGCAAGACTTCACCCTGATTTACTACTTCCACCAGATTGCAGTAGTTTCCATAGACTTCCCAGCAGTATTCTTCTAACGTTAATCCAAGGGACCTCTGAAATTTCTTATTCCTTAACAGCTGCATTTCTCGTTGTTTAGCCTCTAAGGAAGCATACTGCTTTCGAAATGCATAACAGAACTGATCAAAACTCTTCCACTTCCTTTCATTGGCTATAAACCAGGATTTGGCCTTTCCTGTCATTAAGGAAGGTAACATTTTCAACCTGTAAAATTCTGAAACTTCCATTATATCTAGATAGGTCTTTAAACTTTCGATGTATCGTTCGGCCGAGACTGAATTTATTTCTCCAGAAAACTTCTCTAAAGCTTTTATATCTGCCAGTCTAAAATTCCGACACTTGGATTTCCTAACTCTGTTGTTAGTCTCTTCTTCCGAAAGGTGATTTAAGAATTCTTGTGACTGCTTCATTTTCTTTGAGCGTCGGCTTCTATTCAACTCCGAACCTTCGTCGGACGTAGCACTCGAGGATGAGAGGTTACTTCTTTCAGTATACCTCCTCTTAGATACACTAGCGATAGGAGTGGCCAAATTGGCAGAGTGAATCCTCTGACTTTGGTCTACTGAATTAGCACTCAAAGGTAGACGTTCTAATTTCATGGCCAAAGAATCTATTTCACTAGAAGTTTTGTGAAATTGCCATTGTACTTCCTTTATTTCGTCTTCCATTTCCTTTCTTCTTTGCAGTTTTTCTTCCATCAAGCTCTTGGTAGTTCCAAGCCTTAAACTTTCAAATAAGCTTGTTAATTCCGTTTCTTTTGTTTTCCTCTGATTTTTTTCTTCATCTATTTCTTCCAATAAGGCTTTCTGGGTTGCTTCCATCTGATCTTTCACTTCTTGACTCATTACTTGTTTAAATTCTTCCATTTCGGCCCTCATTCCCTTTTGGCATTCTTCTACAGTTTTTTGTAACTCATTCTTATTGATCTTACACTCTAATCTTACTTCCTCTATTAATTCTCTCATCTTTTTACTATCTTCTTCTCTTTCTTTTTGTCTCTTCTCTTCATCTTCTTGTCTTTCTTTCTGTCTCTTCTCTTCATCTTTCTGTCTTTTCTCTTCATCTTCTTGTCTCCACGTTTTCAATAAATCTATCATTTGGTTCGCAGATTCAGATTTGTTTTGACAACCTTGGCATTTAAAACTAGTTCTATCAACATCTTCATTCGTGGCATCCATATTCAAACAACTCAAGTGGAACAAACACTCGCATTCTTGACATTGGACAGTTCCTTCTTCGGACTTGGAGTCATCAGTGCAGCACTTAAAGGTCGCCATGTTTAATTTTCTTTGTTCCCCCCTTAAATACCTTTTAGACATGACTAAATACTAATATTTGAGTTTTCACACTTTTAAAATGTAAGTCCTTTTTCTTGAAGAATATTTTCCAAACTAATGAAGTCTTTAAGTTATTGCTTCTTATAGTAATCTTCTACTCGTCGTTGGTCATCTTCTTCAACTGCAGCGGTCAGGATTCTTCAGCTTCTACGGCGCTACTGCAACTTCGCTTCTAACGAGGACCTCTTCCGTAATAGTCGTCTGGCTGGATTCTTCAATTGTCGAGCCTCTACGTTGTATACCCAGTATCCAACGTCGGTGGTTGAAGTTCTAAACTGTCGTGGCCATCACGATGGGCGCCAAAAAGGATCTGTTACGTTCCTAGCAACTTTCCTCACCCTTTACTCCTATAGTCGGGAGCATGGAGTCTCTAAGGGTCTACACTGAAACCTATCTTCAGGGTAGGTGCAGAACAAATCCAACCAACGTCGTGAAGTTTTAATGAAAAGTTTATTTACTGCTTGAGTATTTACAGCCAGTGGTTAGGTAACTCGTAACTGGAACTTGGAGGTCAATTGTTAATAGATAATTTCGAACTTACTAGAAAGGTCAAACTAGGGTGGCCCAAACCTAGGTTTTACAGAAGAGCGGCATACACCTATTCACTTCTTCCTAGACTTGGAGTTATCACCCGAGATTGCCAATTTAGGTTTTTACAGAAGAGCGGCTTGCACCTATTCACTTCTTCCTAAATTGGAACTTATATCCCATTCGGCTAACCTAGGTTTTACAGAAGAGCGGCATACACCTATTCACTTCTTCCTAGATTAGACCGTTCCTATTTGGCCAGTCTAGGTCTTTAAAGAAGAGCGGCTTGCACCTATTCACTTCTACCTAGACTGACACCAGAACAGACCTCTTTACGGACCAAACTCCTTCGTATTTATACCCGAAGTTCCAGCCTCGAACACCGGTCTTTAGGTAATTTCTTATTACAATACTCTAAATTATAACATAAAGATATTTGAAAAATACATAGTTTGGCAATTAATAATTTACAAAGAAAATTTACATATTCATTTGAGTTAACAATTATTTCTTTAACGTTGATTCATATTCATATTCATACTTTATTGGTTTTAGCTGTTATACCAGCTCTACACCAAGTGTCCTAAAAATATGTCATGCATGACACTGTTACACAAATCACAAATTTTGAATATATACAGTTTTCTTATACATAATTTATCTACATCATTATCATACAAATTTAAAATTGATAATAAATACAATTGTTATATCTGGTGACTATATCAAGTTACACATTTTGAATATTTACAATTTTCATATGTCTATATTAATATCATGAAAAAATCTACAAATGATAAATACAATTGTTACATCTGGTGACGATATTAAACAGGATAAAGAAGTTGGAAGAGGTATTCCTTTCTTTATTAGATTCTTGAATAACATCTCCCTTTGAGTGGTATAAAGTGGACATTGAAATATAACATGATGAGCATCTTCCTGATCTAAATTGCACTTGCACATAGGTGAATTTACTAAATTAATTTTATATAAATGGTGATTTAAACGTATGTGACCTGATCTCAATCTTAGTATTAAAACTAAAAACTTTCTGGGTATATTAAATGTATAAAACCACGGAGTCTTATTGTTTAAATTTAGTACATTTTTATATGAATGACCCATATATGTAAATTTTTGTTTGACCCATATCTCCCAATCTTGTTGAATTTTGTTTTTAACTCTTGGTAACATATCTGTATATGATAATAATATATTCGTTCTGTGATCCATAATTCTTGCTTCTTTAGCATTTTTATCTGCCAGTTCATTATAATGAAACCCTGAATGTGCTGGTATATATGCAAAATGAATTGTCCTTCCCTCTGTAGTTAACTTACCATACAATCTTATTATGTAAAGTACCAATGCTGATGCCTTATATAACTTTTTATATGAAGATTGCACACTGTACAAAACACTTTTAGCATCTGTTAATATTAATATCCTTTTATCTGGAATATTATTAATGTACATCAATGCACGATATATTCCATATGCTTCTGCCGAGAAAATAGAACACTCTCCAGGTAGTCTAAACTTTTTAATATTTCCATTTGAAGAGTCAATAAAAGCACATCCTACTTCTTCTTTATTTTTTGATGCATCTGTGTATATGAATCTATAATTCTCCCAATTTTGTAAATATAATTGAATATTTGCATAACTTGTTAATGAAACATTCCTTACCGGTATTTGATCATATGAAATTTCATAAATTGGATGTTTGCTATGCGTTATTATTGTAGAAAATAAATCTTGAAATTCTATTTTACATTGTAGGAAAGTTGAATATTGTCCCTTTATTTTGTTCTCTTGATATAAAATCCATTGGTCTTGCATAAGTTTATTTACTGGATGTTCTTGTGTTTCCCAGCACTTGAAAACGAATTTATTTGTAATCCATTTGCATCTATACTTAAAAGGTTTTTCTATGGATTCTAAATAAACTCCTACATTGGGAGCTGAATTCATGAGACCCAATGATCTCCTCAAGACTTTTCTTTCTAAACTATCTATCTTAGATAGAATTCTTTCTGTAGCATTTCCATATATGCTGCATCCGTATTCTAGCTTAGGCCTAAAAAAGTTTTTGTAAAATAAAAGCATTATTCTTGGGTGAGCACCCCAATTAGTATTTCCTAAAATTTTAAGCATGTTGAAAATTTTTTCACCTTTAGCTTGTAAATACCTTATATGATCCATCCACATTAATTTTCTATCAAAATTAATTCCTAAATATTTTATTTTATTTTGAAATGGAATACCAGCAATTTGTGTCAACGTATTTGGATATTTATGTTCACTTTTGTTATTAAAACATACAGCTGCTGACTTGTTCTGTGATATGATAAAGTTCATTCTCTCCAGCCAACATTTCACTTTATAAAAATTATTTTCTATTTTCTGAATACCTTCATATGGATTACAAAATGATCCTAATATACACAAGTCGTCTGCATACTGAATTATTTTTATTGTAGAATTATGAAATTGAAATATTCCTCTCATATATATATTAAATAATAATGGACTCAGTGGACTTCCCTGAGGTAATCCTTGTGAAGTGGTACGGGGCCCACTAAGTGTGTCCTGAAACCAAAATAATATTTTCCTATTTATCATCAAGTTCCATATTATCTTCATAATTATTTTCGGAGTATTTGTCTGATTTAACATATCAATTAATATATGAGGATCAACGCTATCATATGCACCTTGTATATCTATAAAGTGAGCAAATGTATATTGTTTCTTATACATTGCATTTTGAACATGCAATGTTAATGTTGATAATGCATCAATACAACCCTTGTTTAGCCTAAAACCGAACTGATAGGGATAAAAATATTGTTCTTTCTCAAAATACCACTCTAATCTTTTTAATAATAATCTTTCAAATATCTTCTCAATTGTAGGAGCCAACGTAATAGGTCGATATGATTCAGCTTCTTTCGGATCTTTAGTTGATTTAAGTATAGGTAGTATCAGATGTGTTTTCCAGTTTTGTGGCACATTTCCACTTCTCAGAATATTATTATAAATATTTACAAGTACTTTTAATGCATTGTCCGATTGATGTCCTATCATTTCATACGTTATTCCGTCGTATCCTGGAGCAGTTGATTTTATATTACTTAGAGTTTCTCTTAATTCTTGCAATGTTATTTTTGAATAAATTTCATCACTGGAACTTATATTATTTATAATCTCGGGTATTTTATTTCTTACATAACTAGGTGTAAACTTTTTTTCAAAATGTTCTTGCCAAATTGTTGTTATAGGTGAAACTCTAATTTTATGTCCTTTTTTAAGAAAATTTATTTTTTTCCAAATTGTGTTTGTTTTAACAGATGGTGATAATGATTCACAGAATTCTTCCCATGCTTGCCTTTTTGCTTTATTAAAGATACGTTTTGCTTTAGCAATTACTTGTTTTAAATTTATCCAATTATTTGGCAAAGGTTGTTCAGCAAATATTTCAGACAATCTTATTCTTTCTTCTTTTGCATCTTGACACTCATCATTCCACCAACTTATAGTAGGAAAGTTGTTTTTATTATTAATTTTCTTCCGTTTAGCTACAATATCCATTGCATATGTTATTAATTGTAAATAACGTTGACACGTTATGTTTTGTTCCTGTTTAATATCTTCCATTGAGATATAAGAGTCCAAAATTATAGAATATAATTCCCAATCGATGTTTTTAACCTGCCACCTTCTAATTGGTAATGAATATATTTTAGGTACTGAGTGTGCATCATTTAACAGTGTAATGAAAATTGGCAAATGATCACTACCCCTATTCACAAAATCTACTTCCCAAAACAATTTATTTATTATATTATTTGACACAATAGTTAAATCTATGGCTGTTGGTGATTTACCATTCCATGGATAATGAGTAGCTGACCCATCGTTCATGAAATGTAATGATCGATCACTAATCCAGTCCAAAATACTACATCCTAATGCATCTCTATAATTACAACCCCATGCTTCATGATGAGCATTCATATCACCTGTGATAATGACATTGTCGTGGACATAATATAATAATTCATTAAAGTGTGTTACTTTAATATGTTGAGATTTATAACTGGATGGAATATAAATTGAAACTATTGTACACTCTAATGTGTTCATCTTAATTTTCACTGCTATTAATTCTACATTAAATAATTTTATCAACCCTAATGATTCTGGTAATGTTACTCTCTTAAATTTTATACTTTCATGTATATATAAACCTACACCTCTTGTATCTTTAGTATGTAAATTAGATATTAACTCGTAATGAGGTATTTGATAATATTGATGCTGTCTACCACGAAATTCGGACAAACTCAATATACCTGGATGATGCTCATCTATAATTTGTAATACTTCTAATCTTCTAGCTGTAAATGAATTTATATTCCATTGCACTATAAAAGACATACCTATTGATCCTCTTCTACAAGTTTAACTTTCTGATAATATTGCAATTATCTTTCCTATAATTTGTTGCATTGAAATTAAAATCTTCTGTTTCTTCCTGGAATCATTTAAATCACGAACTGATTCAATCATGTCTGGTAAAAGGTCCAACAATGACTGATATATTTCCTTTTGTCTACAAGAAACTGATTTACGATCTGAATATCTTCTGCAATTTATATTGTCCATATCTTGTTCTTGCTTACTATAAGGGGATTCTCTCAAATATACTGGATATTTGTATTTTATTTGTTCTTTTTCTGTGTCTGATGAGGATGAAGAATCCACGTTCACATCCTTTTTGTTTTCCCGTGGGAGTTGAACAATACGTCTTGTAGCCGTTTTCATAATCTTCTTTGGAGGTGATGTAACAACTTTGCTGTATTGTACTCTCATTTTTTGACCACTATTCTCTTTTGCTATTTTCTTTTGTTCCGCCATTTGAGTTACAAAACTCGCACAATAACTCTCTCTGCCCTCCTTGCAACTATCACTTGTTGGTGCATTCTTCTCATTCACATAACTCTTTTTAATGGGAGGGAATTCCAATCCGCTTCTTCGAACAGTTTCATGTTGAAATTGATCCCTAAATAATTTAATTTTTTGTTCACATGATATATTTTTTGAATTATTTCCCGTCACAATACCTTTTGCTTCATAGTATGAGATGTTTTTCTCGGCCATAATAATTTGAATTTGCTTTTCATCCTGATATTTTGAGCACATTTTGTTGCAAGCGTTATGATCTCCTTTGCAATTTATACATGTTTCACTCATTTCGCAGTTTCCTTCGTGATAATCTTGGCCACATTTATAACACAATTTTTTACCCTTGCACTGTTGACCTGTGTGAGCAAATCTGAAACATCTATTACATTGCAACACTGGTTTCACACGTGGCACTACCTCAACTATTTGTTTTCCAACTGCTATGTATTGTGGTAAAACTGTCCCCTTAAAAGTTACACATAAGACTTGAGTAGGTTCAAGCTTAAATGACCCATCATTCCGCCATATTTTCTTCTTCATTCTTTCCATCTTAGTCACTAGCACTGGGCTTTCTATACTGCTTTCCAAATACTGCATTTCAAATTCTGTGGGTATTCCAAACACAAGGCCTTCCTTCTCCACTAAAGATTTAGGAATTCTGGCATTTACTCCTAACTTGTCTAATAACACTTTATTTTTCACAAAGTTATTAGCTTCTTGTGACGTGTTGAATAATGCTCGAACTCTATTTCGTCCACTTTGATCTACATACTTTACTTTCACATTATTATCCATCAACATATATCCAACTTTAACTGGATGTAAATTTCCTAACTGTTGGTTTCTACTTTCTATTATCACTAAATAGGGTTCGTTGGCACCTATGTCATACTGGTATATTTTTTCTTCATGATTAGTAGTGTGTTCCATCCTAGAACTTTTGTTACCCATTTCATTTTGTATTGTATTGTTCTTTCTTTTATTCGGCCCATTTACTTTGTGTGAAATGTCCATGACATCATTTACATCATTTTCTTCATGTTTTGAATCAAATGATATTATATCAATATTATCACTGGTTATAGTATTATTGCATATAGCACTATGTCCGTCCTCAACAATATTGCTTCCCTTTTGATCCATTATGATAAATAAACGAGACAGTTAAAGCACATCTCTAATACAATCCAAAGGGATATTGAACGTCTTAAATTGTAATAGATTTGATTATTATCAATCAACTTTTGTCCTTTTCTATCACAATCTATAATAATCTAAACACTACTTAATCTTACTACACAAGTCCTTCAATTAAATCCACATAACATTCGATTCAATCTAGCGAATAATCTTGCTTATTGAACCAATACGCCATTTTTTCACTCAATCTCTTTAACGTTGATAAAATCTTACATTTTGGAAATATACAAATTTAAATGTTCCGCCATTATTTAATTACAATTAGGTTAGTTCATCAAACATGGATAATCTTTGATTGGCAAATCTATATTTACATCATAATAAATGCTCGTTGTCTTAAGCGAGCTGTCTTCATTAGATAGTTACAGAAAGGTGAATACATTAGTTCAACAACGCCTTGATTGGCGCGTTCATATTTGCGTCACAACATGTAGTATCACGGACATTAACAATGACTTGAGGTAACACTATATCAATTTTTCTTTTTACCACGGCATTGCAAAGTTACAAAATAAGTAAGGACGTAACACATGGATAGTGTCTGATCACTCGCTGGTGTAAAAAAATGTATCAAAGTATGCTTATTTATATTTATTTGGTTCTTTGAATTGATGTTTTAAGTCCACTTTATGCACAAATAGGCTAATCGTGACTGGACCTACAATTCAAAATGGGATCCGTATCACTGCAATGTGCCTCTACCAGAGTTTCCAGTAGCTATGTACAAGGTTTTGCTAAAGTACAAGCATTCAAGTTTGCTATTTAATTATTACATTCATTTTGAATTTTTATTTGAGATACGTAAAAGGTGAGAATGTCACATAGTAAATTTTAGTATCCGAAAGTTATATTTGAAGACATGTGCTCAATTTGTGATGTTTGAAATTAATTTGGAATATTGCTGTGTAATTCTGAAAGTTGGAACACCATATAGGTTGAAAACCATACATGTGGAACGTGTATTTTGTCCAGGAAAAATGTTTTCATTCATACAGATATGACATTAGAGTAGAATTTTCAGATGACCGTGACTCATAGAATCATGAATGAATTTCATACAACACTAAAATGCTTCCAGCCTCTCATCTATTAGAGGGGTCGTGAGCGTTATGCTGATCACATCACTCAAATCCCACCTTCTTTGTGACAGGGTGCAACAAACCATGGAGAGCTTATTATTGCATGTAAAAATTCACACACATTTGAAGGTAGTTTAGGATTTGGTGGCGAATACGAGTATTTTTCTTTTTTTAGTTGTAACTGTTGTCTGGTGTGAATGAATGTGTATTTCGTACTTTTGTGCACTTTTTCCCCCCTCGAGAATAATTGTAGCAATTGAGATACGTGGTCATTTGAGGAGAGGTAAAATAAATATAATTAAAACTTCATTCCTAATTATGTATCAAACATTGTGAATTTTTTTCAGGAAATGATTTACAAATAAATATTGAAATAAAGGGGCTTAACCCCAATAAGCCCCCTTAAATATTTCACTCGTAAATACAGTACTGATTCCATTCAATATAACCGTAATGTAAAATTATATCACTGTAATGTAGCTGAAATATCACAAAACCTTACGGAAATGTATCTGTAATGTTACACTGACATGTTTCTGCAATGTTACATTGACACGTTTCTGTAATGTTGCACTGACCTGTTTCTGTAACATTACGAATGTTATGTTAGATTCGCGGACATTTTTACATTGCTGAAACATACCTGAAACATCACAGCAATGTTTCGCAATGTTGCTGCAATGTTACAATGTTTCACGAGTTACGTATCCGTAACATATCTGAAACCATGTTGTGCTGTATGGGAAAGAGATACAAGAAGAGACCAAATTAAGGATTTATAAAACTATAATTTACCCCAACATTGCTTTATTCGATAGAAAACTTAACACTCCAACATTAACATAAAATTAGATTAACGGTAACCAAGTGGAAGCGAGGCCAATAAGCAAGAGAGGAAGAGGAAGACAGAACAGAATAGGAACAACGTCTGTTAGAGATGGTTACTGAACAGGGAAACAGTATCGGAAGTTAAGAGAATGGCTCAGGTTAGGGATACATTTAGAAGATTGCTGAATTGTCCCGATACCTAACAGCGCAAAGGAGAAGAAGTATTATCTATCTCTCCCCCCACACCATTCCCAATCAAATTGAACGTAAAGACAACGGTGCCTTAATCACCTTTAGTAGTTACTTATAAATTATACCAATAAGTTTGTTTACGTGTGTTGATTAACGATATACAATATATTCTTCTCGTAGGGTCATAAGCTTTTATAAGATGCTACTAGATGTCTCTGATTTGAAACTAACTACATATCAGGAGAAACTGCGAGTGTGAGGTATGTATTGTTTAATTTTAACTTTAACTTGCAGTGCTCATTTAATAGATACTCAGGTATGAGGAAAGTTTAAGAAGGATGTAATCTTGCAATGAAGAATATCGTGACTGATTCTAGGCTACCACAGTTACTAGATGACTACTTGTTCATTAATACCAATATCAAAGGGATTAAAAAAACAAGCAAATGTTCGGGTTTCTTGGTTATTCCTCAAAGTCCCTAATCGACGACTTCCTACTCATTCATGGATGCAAGAAGTTTGGCTGGGTTACAGCGGACCCAAATCAGAGTGTCAAAATGTGATAATTTTGCAATATACATGAAAGTGTATAATCAATTATTCATTTTTCTTTGAAAATGTGAGTCATCTAAATCATTGAAAGCCACCCAGTGTTACTCCAGCACCAAGAACACTAACGCCTTCACTGGCTAGTGGTTACACAGAAAACCATTTTCTGGAGTTGTTGACTTGTACCTTTTGTGTCCATCTACAACATGGTTGCCAGAAGCTGTAAGTGGCATTTTCTCGGAACAGTCCCAGGATTTGGAAGTTACGACCACTGTGGCGCTGTCAACAAACCACCCAGAGGCATTCCGTTGCAGTAACTGTCGGGCGTTCCATGTGCGAACACATTCATTCCAGCGACTCCAGACGACCTGTTGATTGACTCCGGAATCACTCGAATTTGAAACTCGAAACGGCCATCTTTACGAGGTCGTCAAGTTCCGGGAACGAGAACGCGGAGTCTGATTTTTACGACTGCTTCAGTTCCTGCAGGAACCGACAGTCCATTTTCCTTCCTGGTCCGTATCCTTGTTCCAAGTTTAGGAAATGCATCTTCCTCTACTTGGCGCTGTTACTGCAGGACCATTTCCAACTTCAATTTCATTAAGTACTGGGATTTCTCACATAACCAAATCTTCATATTGGTCGACTTGGAACCGTATTCTCTATCTCGAGAGCAGGCCTCCCCGATGGCGTAGTGGTAGCGTCGTCGCCTTGTAATCAAGGGGTCCCGGGTTCGATACCCGGTGGAGGCACATAGTGGTTCGGATCCCACTTTAAACTGTAGGTCCAATCCCGATTAGCCTTACTGTGCATAAGGTGAACTTAAAACACCAACTCAACTCTATCTCGAGAGTAGAATATGGTTCCATAGACTATAATCGGGTTTAAACACACTTAGTGGATGAAATAACGTGGCGTTTGGGATGCTTTTCCAGAACCATTCCATTCCAAAGTAAAAAAAAAAGTGTATCAGATTGCAAAATTTGCCATATCTTCACTCAGCTTTTGCCTCTTCTAAATTTCCTTTCAAGAAATGTTTATTTTACAGAGCTTTCAAACCAAAATTGACCACTGATTAGAATCCAAACTTCATTTATTACTTCCAACAGACGCAATTCTCGAATTACATAACGCCAAGGGACCTGGGTTCGAATCCCGGACTGGTCAGTGGTGTTCTAGGAGAGTGTCGCTTCATCAACTTAATCATGTCACCATTCATCCTCATCTTCGCGATTAGCCAAAAGTGGCAGAAAACGAAGTAAAGTAAACGAAAACAATCGAATTACAAAAACTCAAACTAATTTCCAGTTCTACTAATAATACAATACAACCACACTAATACATTTAAATTGACATAACAATCCACATACAATCAATAGCATGTTCGAGAAGAAAGCCAACTCGGTGGCCTAGGATGTTGAGTAACGATCTCGGTATCGATGGTTCCGTGTTCAAGTCCTGGTCTGGGTGATTTTTGTGTTCCTTCAGCAAAGCAGAAATGTTTCGTAAGAAAATAAATAGTAATAAATATATGTAATCAGTAGGACAAAGCATTTAATGAAGTATAAATTGCTGAAACATGCCCAAAAAATGCATTTATAAACAAAAAATTGTAAAAAGGCCCAAAATTATCAATAAATTCACTATTATAAGTTACTTAACGGTTAATGGGTTAATTTTAGAGAGCAATGTAATGGATAACAGTAAAAATATTTAAATACAATAAGTCGTTCGGGAATGGGGTATTGCACCCGGTCAGAAACACTGATTCATGCAGAACTGGCAAATATGTGCAATTTAAAATCGATTTGCAAAAAATAACTTTACCCTGTATTTTCATTCAATGAATTTTCATTTATTGGTTGAGGCTCCATGGTAGCGTAGTTGTTGAAGGAATCGCATCGTAATCAAGCACTCGCGAGTTCAACACCCGCGCTACAAAAATATTGACTAGATGACTAGAGAAATTACAGTCCAAGACCGTCAATTTCTGCTGCCATAGAAATGGAAATGTCCAATTTTAAAGTATTAACGACAATTGCATAGTTAACCAAATTAATATGATTTTTTAAAATGGGGCATTACAGAGCTACGTGTGTGACATTCACACACAGGTGTAAGGTTCTAGATTAAAATATTAAAAGTGAACAGAATTATGTGGTGTCTGCTAACGAATAAAAATGAACTTGAGTATGATGACATAGCCTGAATGCATGAATAGCTTTAACGAAAATGTTACATGTTTGACGCTTTAATATTGTAATAAAGGTTGACTTCATTTGTCTGTGAAACTTATAGGCTAACTAACTAACTAACTCTCTAGCCTTCTTAAACCCGAAGGTTTATGGCTGCAGCAACACACACCTTCCATCTGTCCCTCCCTATCCTGGGGAAGATCAATCCAGTCTTTTCCATCCTTACCGATTTCCTTTAGGTCCATCTCAACGTTATCGCTCCATCTTCATCTTGTCCTTTCTACAGGTCTTTTACCATCAGATTTCCCAACAAGAATTCTGTATATTCTTCTTTCCTATCTCATTCGTGCTACATGGCCTGCCCACCTAAATCTTCTTGATTTAATTATTCTAATAATATCTGGACACGAATACAAATTATGAAGTTCTAAATTGTGTAACCTTCTCCACTCACATGTCTCCCCATCCCTATTAGATCCAAATATTTTTCTAATGGTTTTATTTTCAAATACTCTCAATTTATGTTCCTCTTTTAATGTAAGGAACCCAGTTTCATATCCATATAAAATACAGACGTATGAAAATTATATGCATTCACAAACATTTAAACATTAATGCAATTAAAAACAGTAATAATTTTCAGATTAATTGACTTTGTTATCTACATGGAGCAGGACAACTTTTCGTGCCCCAGTTTCACGTTATTTATCTCTGAATGTTGTAGTGTACAGAACTACTAACAGTGTGTATGGGGAAGTATTTTACTGCTCATTATTTCACTTTAAATTGTACATACAGTGGTTATTAGCGGAATGTGTGTTTTAAAAAAAACTTTTGTAACCTCGTATCATTTTTCTAAACAGCAGACCAGATTTTACATCGTTGTAATTTCAGATTTCAACCATTCGTTATGTTTCGAAGCGACACGACGCTACTTGTGACGTAATGCATTCCAAATTTATTACCATTCTCCCTATAGTTGAATTCTGGCACGACAATGCTACAATTAATAGTTGCAATTTGTTCTCGCACGGCTATAAATATGTCCGGCAAATAGATTGTGCAAATTGCAGCCGCATTAGAAGGGAGTGGATTTTCAATTTTCAGTTACATTTTGAAGGGGTGTAAATCACCAGTTGGACGGAGGAGTTGGAAATCAGTTTACGGACTGTAAGGCAACTCTCTTGATCCATATTGGACACGCAGTTAGCGGAGTTTTGTTTTGGTTGATGAAGTCAGGGACCGGCTATCTCACTCAATTGTCTGATAACATTTTAAGCAGAGGAGTCGTGAAATTGGGACAACAGACATTTGTGTACAAATGATCTTGCCAGAGTTTCTCCTCGGTTTATTTTTCTCCTTTATTAATAAAATTAGACATTAACATTTTAATGTACAGGGTGGTCCAAAAGTATGGAAACAACCGAATAGAAGTTGAATGACAAACTGTAGGTTTGTAGTAGGTGAGGGAGGAAATGTTATAAAGCATATTATGATGACGGCCACCATCTTCCATTTACAATTTTGAAGTTGAATTCAAGATGGCAACGTCATCGTCATATGCCTTATAACATTCCCCCCACCTCTATTACAAACCTACAGTTTGTCATTCAACTTTTATTGGGGGGCCTCCATATTTTTGGACCACCCTGTATTATGTTAGGGCATAGATGCCTAATTTGACGAGATATTAAGAATGGTGCTACACAAATGCCTCTTCAATTTTGATTTGATTTAGTTTAATTTACATCGTTTTTCTGCCACGTTTGCTAATCGCGAAGTTTAGGAGAATTAGTGATGATGTGATGAAATTGATGAAGGGGTACTTACAATATAATACCCAGGCCTGGATTCGAACTCGGGACTCCTGACGTTTTAGCGCGCCGTGGTAACCACTTCTCTACGGAGGTCTACATTCTCATGATTATCATAAAAAGGAAAATACGTAGATACAAGTAAAGCGTTTGTACACAACCAATATCTGTGTATTTCATCGTATTCTCCTGAACATTTTCCACATTTAATAACCGTTATAACATATTTTAGTGGCGGAGTGGTGATCTTAACGCGCTGCAACAAATGTCCCAGGTTCGAACCCTGGTCAGGTTTGTTAGTCTCATCTGCGATTTTATCCCTCATCCTAAGATTGACTCAAGAAGTAGAAAAGCGAGGTAAAATAACCAACATTCTAGTAATGGTAGAATTGTTTATCCTCTGTCCCGGAAATCTGTGGAGCAAGGCCGCGCATAACGGTATAGAAGGGGAGAAAGCGAGTGGGCGGAGCGATGCAGTACGAGCTGCTTCTAACAGCTGGTAGGTGCAGTCACGTTTTACCCTCCATGCATTCACTTTCCCCCCCTCACGAGTTCATTGGTCGAGCCCTCTCGAACCATTACTTGCCCAGAGACTCGTTTTCTTGCTCTAGAGATTCCCGGAATTGAATACAAATACTCAATTTGGCCGACCAGAGTCTCGGTAAGCAAGAACGTTAAGGGTCCCGGGTTCGAATCCCGGCCTGGGCATGGGTTTTTTTTATGTGTGTCCCTTCATCAACTGCACTTTGCAGAAAAGCGAAAATAAACTAAATAAACCTATACTCTGTCCCGGATATCTCTGGAGAAAGCGAACGAAAACAAGTCTCTGCGCAAGTAGTGACGCGAGACGGCTCCACCAATAAAAACGTGAGAGGGAATGGGATTGCGTGGAGGGGGAAGCCACTGCATTTACCAGCCTTCGCAGCAGTGTGTACTTCTCCGCTCTGCTCACACGACCCCCCCCCCCCTTTTCTGTGCCGCTTTGCGCGGCCTTACTCCAGAGATAACCAGGTCAGAGTATATGTCAGAAGAATTTTTAACATTTCTACATAGTCGCATGTGTCATGCTTCTCGTACTCATCACAGTTTCTCTCCCTGTACGAGCGCCAGCGAAGAAACTCGGCGTCTCTTGTTTGATCAGCTGATACAGAAGCGACCTGGTTCTTGCCTGAGGAGATACGACACACCCATCATCTCCGCGCGCGGAACACAATGGAATGGGGAAACCACCGGAGTCAATATTTGAATTGGAAGAAATTCTCAGATTTCCTATCCTTCCTTTGAACCTTTCCCTGTTTCTTCTCCCTTGCAGTTCTTATCTCTTGCCGTCACCCGTTTGTCCTTTTGTATTCCTTTACTTACATTTCTTTCTTGCTTACTTTAGTGCCAGTTAGGCATACTCCATTCCTTCTACGAGCAATTATTTTGGTTGACCGTCCATCTGTCTATGGTAAAAAGTAAAGTCTTCCCCTGTGCTTAGCACCAGGCGTATAGGGGGTGTGGGGGTAACGCCCCACACTTTCTTGATCCGGTAGTGAGTGGGGGAGATGTGATCAGCACCACGCCCCTGACCGCCTTTACCCACCAGGTTTCCCCAGGTACCCATGTTATTCGACGCTGGGTGGGCGCCGAGGCCGCTTCCAACGTTAGAAAAGTTCCCGGATTTGAACCGGCCGGGGGTCGAACACGGGACCTTTAGCATGATAGTCAGACGCGTTATCGACTAAGCCACCGCGGCCACCCCATCTGTCTATGGACGTCGAACAATTGAAAATCGAGTTGATATATTTTTCAGTGTGTGAATTTTAGTAAGACCTACGATATACCAACTACGTACATGCTTACTTACCTATTCTTGACTGGCTTTTACAATTACAATGTAATAGTGTGCAAGGTTTTAAATGTGGCTAGAAGTCTACAAGAGAACTTCCCAAAGAAAAGGCAATCAACCACTGATTAAATTCTGTACTGCACTGTATAGTGTATTTAGGCCTATGCCCTTTATGTTCTCTATAATAAACGTGTTTTGTTGCTATAAATGGAGTTTTAATGCTATTTCTACTGTTCTACTGTTATTTTAGGTTATTTAAGTTAATCCGGACTTTCGTTAAAGCGTTCAACTTATCCCCCCCATTAGTCCGGATTAACGAGGTTTTACTTATAACACCATTAAGCCTTGTTTCCATGATTATGAAAAACTAAATATGCTGACCAAGGCAGTAATTTATTTTATTAAAAACATAAACTAAACGTAACGTTTCAACCTTCTAGCAAGGTCTTCTTCAGACTCTGTATCAAGTACAAAAGTAACAAGATACAAAAACAGGGACTTATATATACACAAACATTACTCCCTCCAGACTATTTAGAAAGTTGTTTGGAACTTTCTAGGAGGTGACTTTCACTTTCACCAACTTTACTTTCACCTCAAAGGCTAAACTCAATTACTTCCATATAGAATGTGGTTGGATTTTTAATCTCATGATCTTTTCCCTTCATTTTTCTTCCTTCTCCTCTCCTCTTTCTCTCTTGTCCTTTCCACTCTTTCTAACAACTTCTTCCATTCTTTGTTTAACTTCAGTCCCCCATTCCAGTTCATTGTGTCTTCTTCACCTTTCTTCTCTATTTCCTTGGCTTCCTTCCATTTTCTCACTAGCATTCTCTTCTCCCTTCCTATCTGCTTAGCCTCATCCCACTCTATGTCATGTCCTGTTTCTCTCGTGTGTTTAAATATTGCATTTCTCTCTCTCTTAAGTCGTACATCATCCCTATGTTGTTTCAACCTGTCTTTCAGCCTTTTCTTCGTTTCTCCTATGTACACACTCTGACATTCTTTACATTTCACTTCGTAGATAATCCCTTCCTCTTCATCTTCTCTGTTTTCCTTATTCTTCTTAGCATTCCTCGCTATTCCTAAGATGCTTCTTCCTCCCTTCCTGTAAGTTTTAATTCCCGCCTTCCTAAGCACTTTGCATATCTTTTCTGTGGTCTTCCCCATACTCCTTATTCCAAACCTTCTCTCTTTTTCTTTCTCTTCCAATTCTTCCCTGCCCGTTTTCTTCCTTCTTCTGTTTATGTCCAGTCTATCCTGCTTCTCATAGCCATTCTTTTCCAGCTGTTTCCATAGGCTATTTATTTTGCCTTCTCTTTCACATTCTTTCATGCATATTTTCTTGATTCTGTCCTCCATATTCTTTATAAAATTTATTTTTGTCACCTCACTTACATCACTTCTTTTGTGGCAGAATACCCCTGCTGCACACTTCTTCTGATGCCAAGCGGTTTCAATTTCTTGTCCTCTATTCCTTTTCATCAATATATCTAGAAAGCTTAACCTGTTTTCTTCTTCTATTTCAAGTTCCAATAATATCCCTCTTTCTTCATCTTGAATTTCTTTGGCAAAAATGTCAAACTGTCTCTTCGTTCCCTTCCATATGCCAAAACAGTCGTCCACATATCTGCAAAACAGAATTATTTTGTCACCTCCCTTTTCTATCACTTTCTTTTCCCATTCATTCATAACCAATTCAGCCAATGCTGGGCTTAGACTGGAACCTATATTTAGTCCTTCACTCATTAACATTATTTTATCTCCCATTATACTGTAACCGTTATTCCAAATGGTTTCCAGCGCCTTCACTATCCTTTCACTATCCCATTCTCCTATAATTTCCTTTCCCATTCTCTTTTTAATAATGTCCAAAACGTGTCCCCTCTTGATACTCGGGAACATACTTTTCACGTCTAAGCTAAACATTGTCGTCTTCATCTCATTTAACTTAAGTCCTTTTATGAGGTCTACTACTTGTTCACTGTTCTTAACTGCTCTGCTTTCTTGCTGTGTTACTAACACGTCAATAACTTTCTTAACTTTCTTTTCTAATGGTTCCAAAATATTATTTCTGCAGTTCATTACTGGTCTTAACTTTATCACCTCTTTGTGTATCTTTGGAAAGCCTTTCAAACTTGGTAGTCTTCCTGTCTCCTTTATGCATTTCTTGAATCCACTCCTCCTACAGTCTTTTATGATTCTTTCTTTTATAGTTTGTTCCTCTCCTGTTCCACAAATCTCCTCATATCCATTTTCTTTTAGGTCTTCAAACTTCCTCTCGTACCATTCTCTTTCCATCACCACAATTGCTCCTCCTTTATCTGCCTGCTCTATCACCACATCATTTCTTGTCTTGATTTTCTTCATCCCTTCCCTTTCTTTTTGACTCAAATTATCTACTTTTCCTTGTTTTCCCATTTCATTCTTCAGTATGGCTGCTGTTCTTCTTCTAATCTTGTCTCTTAGACAAGTTTTACTGTATATATTTGTCTGTATGTTATTGTATATATTCATACACTGAAACAAAAATTATACACTGTATCCACTCACTCGCTTTCCTCTCCCTTAACATCTTCAGGGGACACTCAGTTCCTCGTATCTGTCAATCACATCCTTGCGTTTCTTATCGACTGATAGAAGCTTGACTGTTTAGTTCCTACATACATACATATATACTTATATATATATATATATATATATATATATATATACTATTTATTTATATACGAGGATTACAGCAAAAGCCATGGCAATTATTTTCTTTCAGGATAATAAGGGTCGGGCACGATATATGCTAACGTTTAATGTATGAATTTGAACAATATAGGGATCTGTATCAGGATAGAGAAAAATACAAAATACGCGCAGTCACAGGTCGTCCTGAACGTTGCATGTCGCCAGTTGCTTTTCCTCCACGCCCGAATGCTGCTGACCATCTCGCAACAGTTTAGTATGGTAGAGCATCAGTTTCTAAAGCTTCCACAAGCTCAGTGTGACATTCTCTCTCATTCCTTCATCGGAGAACTGCTATTTTTACATAAAGAACGCTGTTCACGCCGGGTCACATTAATCCTGCACGACTGTTAAACACGCACAGACTTCCCACAGTTCAATGTTTTGGCAGCCACTGCCATCTAGTGGCGTGACAATACATTGCATGTGCATATTTTAAAATTTCTTGTCTGCCCAAGCAGAGAGTGGAAGGAATCAAAGGATGTCGATGATGCATCTTCCTTCTCGGCTAGGCGACTACTGAGAGGACGTCAATTGACAGATCTCAGAGTCCTGGGTTTGCTGGCTCACAGTCTTCCGTTTCTGTGGCAGGTCGATGAGGTGTGGGTTCTAGCTACTGGTTACCACTCCGGGCTGCATCTGGTCGATGTGACTGAATCGGCCAGCAGTATAGCCAAGTTGACTGTAAGCAAGTACGTTCGACACGCTTAGTAACGTAGCAGTTGCCCTCAGCGAGACGGCGACTCGAGAGCCTAGAGCTCCTCTCGGAATAATGCTTGTGATGTCTCTCGTCGCCCGCTACTCGTTACTCATTGGCTGATGGAGGATTGAATCATGATACTAAGAGACATGGTAGGCTCATGCGCATCGCCGGGGGTTCCCCGGGGCCGCTGTGACGTCAACTGGTGAGCAACTAGAGATTTCGCCCGCTACATCTGACAGTGAATCTTTGTCTCTCGCTGACAAATGGACGTTTCTTTCTTTACTGAGAGTTTTCTTCAAAATGGCTTGTGCTGTGTTGGGATGCAATAACTACAACCGTAAGACTAAAGGAGGAGCTGTTAGGTATTTTAGATTTCCGAAAGATGAAAATGTACGAAAACGAAAACGGTGGATTTCGCTTTGTAGAAGCGTGTGTACTTTACACATACATGTATACCTAGGTAAAATATGGAGCATGGGGAATCCCATTTTAGACGCGAATATCGAGTTTTTAATGCAAAATTTGCCTAAGTAAATTTTATTTATTTATTTAACTATTATTATTTACTTTTTACAATTTATGACTATTTCAAAACAGGTTTAAAGACCAGATAACAATTCCAAATCATATAAGGTTCTGGAGCTTATTCTGAGCCCATTTTGAATTTAATGGGATGGAAAATCATTAGTTTGTAATATGAAAATTGCGATCAAAGCTGCATGTATTCATTTTAATTCATTGATATTTAAAGGAGGTTAGGAGCATTCGCCCTCCTCTAACTTGATTCATTCCAAATCAGGAATAATCATTTCCCACCCACTGAATATGAAAAGCATATTTTTAAATATATCGTGCTTACAGAATTCCACTTCACTTGAGTTCATTTTGGAGCCCCATAGCTATACATAAAATAAACTAATTTATGACAGATATGTTCCGTATGTAGTGCCCTTAGTCAGACTTCTAGAAGGTGTCTTACAAGTACTTTTCTATCAAATACGAAAACTTTGACGTATGTTAACAGCACTTTTTGAACACTTGTTGAAAGCTATAGCGTTGTGTTGCCTTTTTTAAAAAAAATGCTGATGATTCCCGATCAACTCGCAAGAGATCTAACTTTGAAAACATTTGACATAGTAATTATTTGTAATGTAATTAGCTGTATCTTATGATGCTCATCAAACGCTGAAAGTACTATCATTACACATGCTAAACCGAAATCCTTCATATCTCAGAGCAAGGAAAGTTAGAGGAAAACCATACGCTGGAAATATTTTTTTTCAATGGTTGATGGACAATATGAAGAGCCGGTTTGAAAAGCTAGGTTTCTTTTCGGATATAGTCGTATACATACAGATACATACGTGTGTTTTATGGTTACATGTTAATTCCTCGTTCATATAAAAAGGTGAACTTTAATGTAAGCGAAAGCAATATTTTCGCATCTACAAAGAAAATTCAATACACATTCCCACCTCACTCAAAGACCTTGCGAATCAAATCCAAATTGTACCAATATTCAGTTGAGTGTGAAAGCGGTGTCAGTACCATGAACTTTACCTTAACTGATTAGAGAAATCATTTAGAAGTTTTAATCCTGATTTTTCTTTCAATACTTGTAGACTCGCAGTGCATTGTTGTAATGCAGAAAAAATTGCAACAAAATGAATCAAGTCATAAGCATTACAGTGTTCTGGACAAGCCAACTGGCAAATCATCGAACCTGCAGAGTTTCATTAATTTCGTGCATTCAACTGAATAATGTAATTTTCTTACAGTTTGATTTTAGAATTTAACTTGAAATGGTGTTGTGTTTGTGTTGCATTCAATATCAAAATTAGATTTTAAGCAATTTATTACCAATTCTAAGCATATCTATTTCATAGTTAAATCCTCCCCTTCTGATAAAATCACAATTCGAACCCTGTTTTAATGTCTAGGAAATATCGCTGATCCATTTCAACTAGGAATGGTATCGAGATGAGATAAATGTATCACTACTCAAACTTTCACGACGTATATATGTCATTAAAGCAAAAACTTTTCTTAGTAACGTTTTTCTGCTTTACATTTTGTTCGTCGCTGCAAACAATTTTATCCTTAATTGATGAAACCGGGCGGCAAAGGTTCGCAATTGTCAGTAATGGATTAACTTTTCATTACAATAAACAAAAAAAACGGCTTATTTGGATTGATTGATTGATTGATATATTGTTTTAAGTCCACTAATCGGGACTGGACCTACAGTTTAAAGTGGGATCCGAACCACTATGTGCCTCCACCGGGTATCGAACCCGGGACACCTTGATTACAAGGTGACGACGCTACCACTGCGCCATCGGTGAGGTCCGACTTATTTGGAATATGAACAAGATATACGCTTTGTATGTCTGAATAAGACACACTAATTTAAATTTATTTTAAGTTAATTCTTCAAATGTGATACTAAAGTTCCGAACGAGATCGTCTCAGACAGCAATTATTGTCTCGTTTTGATTTTGCAGAGTTTTATTTCAGTCTCGTCTCCAAATTTGATACTTTTCTTGTCTCACGTCAGTACCATCTCTATTTTCAAAAAATCTCTTAATATATATAGGTTTAAGTAAAGTTTTCCGAACACCCTCTGACAAAGTTATAAAAAATAATCGGTGAGGTATATTGTACCCCCGAAATTGTTTACCCTCGAAAACAAGACGAGGCAGGAATGAAGTATTTCGTTTCGGAAAATTCCATTTGAAAAATTCAAAATGAAAGGAGGTCAGTCATATACTCTTCTGATGCAGATTTATATCTTCGAATCGACGCGATCACTTGTTTACATAACATGTACCCCCTTATACGAAGGGAATTCGTATGCAGCGTGATTTTCTGAAAGTAAACTTTAGCTCGTTCCATCGATCCACACACATTTTAAATAATTTTCATCTCCTTAAAAAAATTCCAAACACAGAGCAATGAACTAACTAGTAGCAAGCTCACAATGTAGTACATGTAGAATAAGTTTACAACGGTTTGAATACCTGTTGTAGGCTAAGAAAAATAATGCTTACAATTTACACTTTTTGCATTGAGAAATTTGAAAATACTAGGTTCTTTTAACAGTAGCATCTTGTATCTGAGAGGGAGGTACAAGTGGTACAACTAGAATCTTCGATTTAGGGGGATACTATGTACCCCCCGTTCCTGCGCCACTGTTCTTATGTGTTTGATTCTATGTTAAGAAGAATTACGTCAACCCTTGTGCTTGTACTTCTACTGTAATGTGGTTTGCGTACTTTATAAAATTTGTGTTGAACTAAAAAAAATTGCAGTGAAAACTTACATTAGAAATAATGTAACTAAACATTTGGCATTTTGGAAATATCATTTACAAAATAAGAAAAAAACTGTACTATTTAAAATTTTATATTTATATTCTTCATTCTTCCATTAAAGAAAATATTCAATTTAGATTTTTGTTGTTTCATTTTTACTTTTTTCACCCGACGAACTGTATCTTGGATGACTACCGTGACTACCTCTATGTACTATATTTAACTTATTTTTTACTACTTTTCACAAACACTGATATGGGTATATTAAACTAACTGAAATTAGTACAATGACACTGAAGGATCTTAGAATGTGTTTTAACACGTTACATTTTAGGAATTTAAATATGTAGGCTTCATTTTAAATTTACGTATCAGACATTATATCATTTAGTAAACGCAAGTAATGTCTAGCAAGTTACGAAAGTTCGAATACCGGGTAAAGCATTTCTGTTACTTGCCTTTGCGAAATATTGAAGAAAAAAGCAACAGCCATGGTGAAAATACGAAAATATTAACACTTACAAAGATCAATGCAACATGTGTTAATTTGAGTTACAGAGGAAAAAGCTACTAAATTAGCTACAGGTTTTCTTCCGTATGCCCCTCCCCTACTCTCTATTCATTCCTAATTTTACTGATTTTGTGCACAAAGAAATACCGGTCATTTTGAGCAGTAAGTAAGGTTTTAAACCTTCCCCGGAAGACTTCATTCAATGAAAATGGACCCCTGCTATGCGTTTTCTACCCGCTGGCTGCAACATTTGCTCACCAGATGACGTAATGCGCTGGAAGGGACGAAAGTCGTCCGCCGGATGAGCCAACCTACTACTCTTAGAACCATGGATTGAATGATCGAATGACTTCCGAATTCTGGAAGTTACCCCTTTTAACCTACCATACGGCGTTACTCAGATGCCGACTCAGCCTTCCGGGTTCGTCGCTTGTCATTGTTCATGCACCCGGTAGTGTTTTGTGGAATGCTTCGTCTCCTGACGTCACTTGCTTCTGCTATTGCCGGAATATATGATTGTGTCGCTTCGCCGAGTATCGATGTCTGCTTTGAGTTTAGCTTTTTTACAATGTCTCCCTTGAGTTGAGTTTCAGAAATGAGTAAAGATGGAAAAATGAAATTCGCCGAACTGACACATCAATCTATTGCATATGTAACATCAACTGGCCTAGCATAATATAGTTTGATGTAAGTATCTGCCTGTCTAGGCCAGTCAAAAAATCGTAAGTCAATTAATATATCTAGCTTTCAGTATCACATAGAGGGTGTTCCAAAAGTCAGGTAACCGAAAGAAACTGTAAACTGACTTGTTGATTGATTGATTGAATTAGTGTTTTAAATCCACTTTGTGCACAGTAAGGCTAATCGGGACTGGACTTACAGTTTAAATCCGAACCACTATGTGCCTCCACTGGGAATCGAACCCGGGACCCCTGTAAACTGACTTGTAAAACACTGTGAATATGTATATGATAGATCGATTTGATTTCCTGTATTTCACTTATGTGTCACTTCTGGTTAATCGCGACGATAAGGATGAGTGATGATACGATGAAAGGACACTCACAAGCAGTGGCGGCGATTGGGTTTCAAAACTGGAGGGGCAAGGCCAAGGGGCGATTACTTTCCCTAGGTTCATAAGGTTTTGGATAGTGCGGGGGCAAAAGTTGAAAAAAGTGGGGAGGGGCAACTGCTCCCTCAACACACACCCTAATCGCCGCCACTGCTCACAAGGAACACGTATGCCAGGATTCTAACCCGGAACCCCAGACGATGTAGTGCACTGTGCTAATCACTCAGCCACGGAAATAGGCAAAAGTATGCATGAATTCTTGTGTCCATCATGTCGACTAAAGTGACAAAGAGAAAAGCGACGTAAACCACTTAAAATGCAACTAAAGTAGGAAATTGTGTTGCACGAGCAAAGGGTACCTTATACATCTATTTTAAGGTTGATAGTTACTCCTAAGCTTATAAGATATGTGGCATGGGAGTGAAGGCAGCTGAAAACCAATCCTACTGGAGTATATGAACCAAAGACGAGCTGTCATGGCGCGATTAAAACTTGACGCCGTTCTGGAAGGATTCCCACAAGCTTGTCAGATATCCACTTTTGAAAGGTTCCGCACCGTTCTCCATCAGTGTTAATTACAATGTTGCCATCTTCTTGTATAATTAATTGCTTTTGGAAATTCGGCCGACCGGAAGTGCTCCCGAATAAGTTCCCGGCTTTTTCTTCCTTTCTTCCCTTTCGGTGCGGTTTCTGGCTCTCGTCATTTGCATCCAGAATATTTCCTTCGAGTTCTTGGAGAAGTGATGAATTCATTTGCGCGCCCTGGGAAGAGGCATAAGGCGTAAAGCGAATGGGGATCGGGGAAGCAGTTTCCTTTCAAAGTAGAAATTACTTTCTTAATTACAAATTTCCGAAGCGTGGAAATGCCTGAAAGGAAACCGATTTTTATTTCCACAGCGTGCGTGGGTGTGCGAGAGATACGAGTAAAAAGCCACGCCCACAAAAATTTCTGCAACTCCTCTCTGCGCCGAGCGCACAAGGGCATTGGAGGTTATGAGTTCTTTGTGAAAAAGCCTTAGATACGCGAATTGGATAAATTACAAAGCTTTACTTTTTGAACCTGGTATCCGCCTTGTTGTTTTAGGGTATATATTGTAGAGATATGGAGACTATTAGACCGAGAAAACCTCGTCATGTTAATATTCACACTTGTTCATTTCCTGAACTTGTCCGACCAGCGAGTGATCCCAAGAATGCGCTAACTTGTAACTTCCGTAAAACAAGGAACTGGAAAGGCAAACGCGTGGATCTAAACAGGATCTACCGCGTTTGAAAGGTTTAACAACCTTTCGACGCCTAGAATGATAAAAGCAAGCTCCTACCCGGAGCTGGGGCTCTTTAGATTCTGACACTCATCGACGCTACATGGATAACTAGTCCGATTACTTTACAACACGTTACACTGCTAACTACGACGATGGAACACGGAGTTACTGCTGCCTAGCATGCTACAAGGCGCAAGGGATTGCTCGGTCTGGTGAGCTGAGGGTCGCTGGATAGAACCTTGGAACTGTCACGATTCGGTCTGCGAGAAGCATTAGGACAAGACATCACACACATCTACCAGGTATGAACAAGCGTGAATAACCTTTACACCAACTTTCCATATCTCTACCCTCCTAACGGAGCAGGTTCAGCCAACAGATATTATTAAGCTCTACCTAAATGTTTAAATGAAACTTCCCTGTGACCTCAGAGCCCAGGTAAAACGGGAATACAACATGGTGGAGGTGCTTCAGGCCCTTTTTTGCAATTAAGTACCCTCCTGTACGAATTGCTTTACATTAAATTATTCTCTCCCCCCCTTCCCTCCCACTTTGGGAGCATTTTTAAAGTCAATTTTTAGTAATTCCACGTCATACTCCCACAGTACGCTTAAGATGCGTCAGACCCAGTGACAATTTTGTGTATTACCCTATGGAAAACAACCCCTCTTTTTCTTTTATGCCGAGCCCCCCCTTTTTTTCAACAAAAATCTAGTTCTTCTGCATAACATGTATTCAAGCATCATTCACACAGGAATGAGAACACTTGCTTATACTTCTTTGACCAGCGATATATTAATGACATAAATAACTGTATACCCATACTTTCATTTGTTCTTTGGTCAGCACGACGAACCTTCGTTTATGAATACGTCACAGATAGCGTTGCACGAACACCTAGATTCCTCCCTCGACCAAATCATAGAGTTAGCAACTGCAATCACGGCAAATCCAATAAATTCACGACCTTTAACCCCAATTCCCTCCCCTCCACTAACACGGTTAAGGTCTGCTAATAGAAATTACCCTCAATTTGTCCTTGGACTGCAAACACCCAACAGAAACCAACCCCAGCCCTTAGCAAGTACTCCAGGTGAAGTTCCTACTCCCCCTAAAGGTACTAATAACTCTGATCACTTAACTGTAGAAACTCCCACGACTAACATGGCCACCCCAATCCCCACTGCATTATACCCGGCACCATTTAGCGGAAATGACCCTAAGGACATTGACTCATTTTTCCTCAAGTTTCAAAATGTAGCACACGCCGCAGGATGGACGGAAGCTAAGCGTAAAGAGATGTTACCTTTATTTTTGACTGACACCGCTTTAACTTATTTTCATGACATACAGAAACGACCCAATTTTGTAGACTTGACATATACCCATATCAAAGACGAGCTAAGTACGCTATTCAAGGGATCATACCTGTCAGCAGATCCTGTACAGATAATACTCCAAAGAAAACAAGTGGTAACCGAACCCATTCACACCTACGTTATTGCTAAAAAGGCATTAGTCCAGCAATACTTCCCGAACGCCACTGAAGAACAAACTCTCTCTTATATCATCACGGGACTGCGAGCCAAATACATTGGCTGTTTAACCAACAAGCATTTTGCCAGAACAGAAGAATTAATTGCCCACCTACAGAATTTCGAACGCCAGCAGTCATTAATTAATTCACGTATGTTGGAGGAGAAATTGGAAATAGATCAGGCAATTGCACAGGCAAGCTTACCCCGACAATGTTTCCCAGACGAACGCACAGAGACTTGAACTCCTGACCTCCATACGTAAGACCGCACATGACAACTTGAACAAGCGTTACGAACAGCAGAAAAAGTACGCAGACCGCACTTCTAGGAAAATGCAGTACTCACCAGGACAACATGTATGGATTCTAGATGCCACTCCAACTCCAGGTGTGTCAAAAGCCTTTGCGTCCTCTTATAAGTATAAAGGAACTATTCTTCGCAAAGTTAACGAGAATTCCTACGAAGTAACTTTCATCGACGGCAGAAGTAAACAAAAGACTGACACTATTACTATTTCTAGACTCAAAGCCCGCTACGACTAGTGCCATGATAACCCCACTAACATTCATTAACACGCCACTCCGTTGTCACTCGCTTTAGCCTCCTCGCTCCTCGTTGCGTACATTGCACATGCTAGCATCCCATGATCCAGCATTTTCTCACGCTCATCGACTCCCCTCCCCCCTCTTTCCACTTCCAGTGCTCGCACTGCATTTCTTCGTTAGAACGAACTCATTTTTTATTTTTAACAAGATCAGGATTACAGAATGCTATCTCAATCGTCGGAACATAATTATTTTTTTACAGATATTTTAATGTTATTTTATAATTTGCGTTTAAACGCATGGTAATAGTCAGAACATATCACTTAGCTGATTTGACTAATAAGTACTTAGTGTGTTTATGATTCTAACTAGCAAATATTTTTTTTCCCCCATTTGCTGGTACATATACGCTCAAATGAAGAAAAAGTACAAAGAAATAAAGAACGAATGAACTAAGATAGAACAAGATCAATGATTTAAAGAACAAATGAACTGCGTAGAACTTGCTTGAACTTTTGGCTTTTTGGCTATAGCAATTTTTTTTTTATTTACGCTTAGGTGTAACGCGAACTGCTTCTTTGAAAGCTGCAATGCACTAAATATGTTAATAAAGCATATAATAAATATAGGCAAATGTTCCCACTCTCTCCTTTAATTTTATAGTTCAAATATTGATAGCATACAACATGGTATAGCTCATATCCCATGAAATTAAAACCTACTCTATTTTTCAATGAACTTTTACACAAACATATTACTTACTCTTTTTCACTTCTTTTTCAATTTTTTTTTATTAGCAGCGAATCGAAGGCGCTTAAACCTTTGTCCACAATACACGTAAAATTCTTGCAGTTGCTTTTATAAACGACATTTACACATATTACAGAAGGAAATGTCTCGTAATCACTTAGTTCGTTCTATTATCGCTGAATTCTCCTTTCTTTTCTCATTTCATTCCCGGCTAAGCCGAATATTCTAACTCTCCCCCCCGTTGCCCCCCGGCGAACTTTCCTTACAACATGGAATTATTCCACCTACTCTCCCCCCCGTTGCCCCGGCGAACTTTTCTTCAGGTAAACCTGTTAATCATAAACAGGCCCCCTTAAAAACTCTACATCATATAAGTAACAACGCCCCTTCGCCGTCATTCAAATCAGATATTACCTCCCCTCCCCCCCAAAATAATTCACCAGTTTTAACTGAAAGTCCCTTTTCAATCGATTTTATAACCCGTCATCATTTATTGTAACTCTGCTCCACTACCTTTTGCTTTTCCTAATTTTTCCCTTTTTGCGCTTGTTTCATTTTCTCATCGCCACGGATGCTACCGGACCCATGACGACCACCGGCTTGTACCATCGACCGAGAGACCTAGGCTCATCGCAGAGACCGACAACGATTTTGTGGAATTCCAGCACCAAAGGACCCGTTCCCGTCTGGACCCCATGGCTGATTTTTTCCATCTCCCACGCCGCGACCCACATGTGGAGCGCTTTACCCAGGACGTTTCTTGCCCCGAAGCGCCATCGCAAATTTGAAATCCAAACTGCCCTACCATGACGTCACGGCGATCTACATCGACAAGGCACCGCCCATTCCGTGCGTACTGCCTGTGTTTACTGACGACACATGATACTTATTGTTATCTTACATCGGCTACAAGTGTTCCGGTGCTCAGCTACTTCAGCTACCGTAAGGCACACGCAATTAGTACGCACGCATGTCCATTACAGTGCCAAAGTTTGTGCCCATGGGTGCTACCCATATTGGATTAGAGATACGTCTCTTTCTTTTGTGTTTTTTTTTTTATCGTCAGCTGCACAGAACGTCCAGCCTATGGCGGCATGCAGTTTACAGAGTTGCCATAGGTAACATACCTCAAGGCTCCGCCCAGCATCGTGTATGTTCCGCCGAGTGTACTTTGAACTCAGCAAACAGTAAATAGAACCGCTTGCGGTTCCCGGCGTTTCTTCACACTGTGCTGACATGTGTTTTTTATTATTATTGTGCTGTCATCACTCAACCAAAACTAGTTCAGTGTCACACTTATGTAATTATTTTTATCCATGCCTCAAGACTTAGTTAATTGTGCTCGTACTTTTTGAGTTTATAAGAGGCTATGACCTACAATTTTTTTTTTTATTATTCTACGTGTTTTTATATTTTTTTTCTCAACGGTGTTTGGTGCCACGATATGATATGACTCTTCTGGTGATTTCAATTTTTTTTTTACGGTGATGTGATTCTTCTAGTGATTGGTTTACTGTATCGGTTTTCTACGAGTTTCATATGTTAATAAATCATAATTTTTAAATATAACCTACTCCGGACGAGGTAGTCGACCATCACAGAGTGGTTCGATTATTTCAACAAGGGGAATGTAGAGATATGGAGACTATTAGACCGAGAAAACCTCGTCATGTTAATATTCACACTTGTTCATTTCCTGAACTTGTCCGACCAGCGAGTGATCCCAAGAATGCGCTAACTTGTAACTTCCGTAAAACAAGGAACTGGAAAGGCAAACGCGTGGATCTAAACAGGATCTACCGCGTTTGAAAGGTTTAACAACCTTTCGACGCCTAGAATGATAAAAGCAAGCTCCTACCCGGAGCTGGGGCTCTTTAGATTCTGACACTCATCGACGCTACATGGATAACTAGTCCGATTACTTTACAACACGTTACACTGCTAACTACGACGATGGAACACGGAGTTACCGCTGCCTAGCATGCTACAAGGCGCAAGGGATTGCTCGGTCTGGTGAGCTGAGGGTCGCTGGATAGAACCTTGGAACTGTCACGATTCGGTCTGCGAGAAGCATTAGGACAAGACATCACACACATCTACCAGGTATGAACAAGCGTGAATAACCTTTACACCAACTTTCCATATCTCTACCCTCCTAACGGAGCAGGTTCAGCCAACAGATATTATTAAGCTCTACCTAAATGTTTAAATGAAACTTCCCTGTGACCTCAGAGCCCAGGTAAAACGGGATTACAACAATATCTATATAATCTGTCCCGGAAATCTGTGGAGTAAGGCCGCGCATAATGGCAAAGAGGGGGAGAAAGCGAGTGGGCGGAGCAAAGTAGTGTGCTCTCCTTGCTGGTAGCTGCACTCACTTCCCCTCTCACGAGTTCATTGGTCGAGCCCTCTCGAGTCACTTCCTGCGCAGAGACTTGTTTTCGTTCGGGAAAGAGGCAGTAGTCGCTTCACAATCTCGCTACTAAAGGCTCTTGGGTTCGAGCCATGGGAATCGGGTGAGGGCGTCGTCGAACACCCTTGAAGCTGCAATCAGTGGTGTGGCAAATATTTTTGAAAAGGGGGGGAGGCATTACCTTTACTTTTCCTAGTAGTCAGCCCTCATTTCGCTATATCTTCCTGCCTTTGACATTCTTCTTTTTAGGAATCCTGGGCCAGTGGAGGGGCTTAAGACCCCACCAACCCCCCCTCCCACTTGGGCACACCATTACCTGGAATCGTTTGTCAAGTAACAAAAAGCAGAAAGCTTATCATTTATATTGTTAATAACAGAAACAAAGTTTATTTAGTTCGTCCAAAGTAAAAACTGTGTTAGGTTAAAAAACACAGGAACCAGTTTGTTTTCATATTCTGCCAGTCAGACGCCCTACCGACTAGACAACCGCGGCCTTAGACTGTCATTATTGCATTCGACTTTGTACAGTGCACTGCTGGAACATATATCCATTGCAGCTGGCAGAGTGACGTAACTGTAGGCAAGGAAGTATTTAGGGAGGGGGTGTCCGGACCCCGATAGACTTAACCAAGCCCAAAAATTAAATAATGAAAATATGCGTTGTTTAACATTTGTTGAATAATCGAGGATTATTTGCTTCAATTTATTTGAAGGCAGTAAATATTTCTTTTATTTAACATTATTTTGATCTGTGTGTGTGTCTAAACAAAGCAAACGTAGTACAATGATTCTTTTGTTGCATAACAACAACATAATTATTTTATTGGGAGACGCTTGACACTATAGTATCCTACCGCACTACAAGGACACATTTAGGGGCGAAGACCTAGGTTCCGGACCCCCTCCTCCGAAAGACTTACCAAGTACTAACATTAAACAATGAAAATATACATATTTAGCATTTGCTGTATAACCGAGGGTTATCTATTTCCGCCGAACTTTGAATGACAGTACCAAAGACACTTTAATTTTCGTCAATTGGATCTAACATTCTTTCTTGTTATTTAATAAATATTCAATTCTTTATCTATTTGGCACTGATTTCCTTGCCAGCGCAGTTGCTTTCATATAAAGTTTAGCGATCTTAACTACACGCTAGATAATGAATACATGCCTTTAGCTATTCTTACACCGTTTTTTTTCATATTAATGTAACAATAGCAATACAATCTTAAAATTTATTAATTACTATTATTTTAATTTTATATAATTATATTATTATTTTAATTTAAACGTTTATATTTATTATTATTTCTGAGACACTTGGTTCGGATCCCCCTCCCCGAAATAAATTTCTAAATACGTGCCTGACTAGGCCATTGTACTGATGGACGTTACGATGCGCATGCGACAGCAGCCAAATTCGCCGAAATGGAGTAGACGAAACATCAGCAACCCACCTGGAGACAAGAAAACATTCTATAATAAACGTAGAGATGTTTTTATAACCAAATCTTTAAGATATCTGTAGTTCGTTGCTGTTTGCCAAGAGCAGGAGAAGAAGGAATTCTTACAAAGATCCTATCATGAGGGTGCAGAATAGGGAACTTTTCATCCCCCAAAATTTATGACGGAGTGAAATATTGAAAACCTAATCTGTCAGCTCTCGTAAGCCGCGGCTTCCCCTCCCTACTCTCCCAGTCTGGAAGCTCGGGACCAACACAAAAAGTTCATTCGCTTGGATTTGATTTACCGTCACATATAGCCTCCACTTCGTAATTTTTTAATAATCTCCCCCAAAGGTTCCCCGTGGCCAGCAAGATTAATGGCCGGGGGTCACTTTATAAAATTCGCTTCTTCGCTGGGAAATATTAAAATGAAACGCTCAGCTCCTCTCCCTAAGTCTTGAATAACAGATGAAGATGAAAATATGAGTTCAAGTGTGGCAAGGAGAACGGGTGTGGCTCCAAAGTTGAAGAAGAGGTCACCCAATACGAGGCACCATAAGGGTCATGATGCAAGGAACCATACAAGTGAGTGTGGGGCCTATACGCGGGTGCTAACCAAAATCTTAGGGGCTTGTGGTTGTATAGTGCAGCGGGTGCAAGTAGCCCAAGAGTTGACGCACTCATAATGTTAATTTATTAGAACCACTGGCGTACGCAGAATTTTTTTTCGGGAGGGGCTGCATTTGTGAAGGTGGATAGTACAGTCACAAACAGTTCTGGGTTGTAACGATTCCATTGAAAGTAATGGGAATATTACAACCCAGAACTGACCGTAACTGTACATAGCTACTTTGTAAGGGGCCATACACAGTAAGATATTTTGTATTTTTAGAACTTTGCACTTAAAAAATTACAATTGGGGGTCATTTTAAGTTTTTTTCCAGAGCTCTTCACTGTTTTTATTTGAAAGTGCTGATTTTTCTCACAATTTCGGAGGGAGCTCTAGTCCCATCAGCACCCCTCTGCGTGCGCAAGTGATTAGAAGCTAGTTTTGAATTAATCCGTTACGCACGTATATCCGTATCGATAAACCTGCTCGTCGCGATTAGCCAAAAGTGGAAGAAAAGCAACGTAAAATAACCCAATTCAATCACTCAATAGATAAACCTGCCTCGATTGCACACATAAGCTCCCGCGTATATTAGAAGAACCTGAGATAAAATATTACAATTGGTGATTAAACTATGAAACTTCGCGGAATTCAATAACATGCAAACAAGAAGTATTTTCAGATAAGTTAACCATGCTTCTGGCGTTATTTTATACAGATCACGAAATAAACTTTTTTGTTTCGTTCAAAACTTCGTTGAAATTATTCCTTCGACATTTTTTAGGTTGAAAACATTCCCTTTTGCCAACAGTAAACATAAATTTTAAGATTTAACCCGCTTCTGTGACGAAGCGATTGTGCGTATTTTTAAAAGAGGAATCCCTTCTAGCTGTAATAGAAGAAAAGTTTTTGCAATTCCAGAGCATCGAAACGAAATGTCTTGAATCAGCTTCTCAGACACAGCTGTCACATAAATTCTAGACATGTGCTTAAATCTCTACCAGCAAACAGCATTGTCAGCCTTTGCCCAGGCGCTATATAAATGTCAAATTTTGGTGCTTTGGCTGAGTTTTTACAATTATGGAGTAACCGTTTCCATGATGAAGGATATTATAGGGGGAAATGGTCCTTTATTGTGATTAACGTGCAGTCTAGTTCTTTTGTACATTTGAACCTGAAAAAGAGTTCTAAAAGAAGATTATTTGATCTGATGTCTGCAATTAAAATTCGATGTTTTCAAAAAGGTCGCCATTATATTTATACCAGTGCCGTTGTAGCTTCCGACGTGAGCCCTCACCTTTCGCCATGGCTGTTGAGTCACTGATGGAAGTACGTGACGTGATTGGTCACATCATGTTCTTGAAATCTGCCCGCGCTCTAATGCTATTGGAGGCCGGGAATAACACCAGATGGTCGGAACAGCTAATTAGAAGAGAGTATTCTTGAAATCTGCCCTTCCTCTAATGCTATTGGAGATAGGGAATATTATCAGACACTTGGAACAGCCAATTGGAAGAGAGTATTCTTGAAATCTTCCAATCAGAAGAGCGTGTTTTCTAAATATGCCTGCGCTTTTATGCCATTGGAGGCCGGGAATATCGCCAGACACTCGAAACAGCCAATCAGAAGAGCGTGTTCTTGAAATCTGCCTGTGCTTTTACGCTATTTTAGGTCTGGAATATCGTCAGGCACTCGAAACAGCCAATCAGACGAGCGTGTTCTTGAAATCTCCCAGCGCTCTAATGCTATTGGAGACCGGGAATAACACCAGGCGTTCGGAACAGCCTTATGGAAGAGAGTGTTTTTGAAATCTGCCCGCGCTATGGTGCTATTGGAGACCGGTAATAACGCCAGGCAGCCAATTAGAGGAGGGCGTTCTTCAAATCTCCCCGCGCTCTAATTTATTGCATGCCAGGAATAACGCTGACCGTACTTCAGTTGCGAATTTTTAATGGCTCTATATCTAGTCTTAATATTCTGTTCAAACTTGCGAAGTTTTTCTTCTGATACAAAATGCCACCTTCTTTGTTATATTGATCAGATGTTGTTCTTCAATGATCAAGCGTTTCACTGATCAGTTCCTTACCAGCTTTCAGAACAGATTAAGCTAAGAGGTCTTTCCTCTCGTCTATTTTCTAAGGAAAAGAAAGAGGAAACGCAAAGTAAAGATAAACGCAGAGACAGGATAGCGAGAGAAATGGCGCTCATTATTCACACGTTTCCCTAAACCTCCCTGGCGTCAAACCATCACCATGGGAAGCCGCTTTGAAATATAGCGCGCATTCAACAAAGATTCGATAATGGACTGGCAAACATGGATACAGAAATTCCCCGTCACCGGGCCACGTAAAGATCGGGTATCAAGCCTTAAGAAGAATAGATGGATTTCTGATGCTCCCTGCATTCCAGACACAGGAGCGGATGGGATTCCAGGAACGTGCTGAAGGGTCACGCACCTTCTTTTTCACGTCTTGAAGTTTTCTCCCATTCCCTGTTCCGAGAAGCAGGCTTCAAAGCTGAATAATCATAAGGAATATTAACCATGAGAATGTCCATATTTCATTTAAGGTAGTCAAATGCTTCTATGTGCTCCGTTTTGTTTACTGGGAGAAGACCTGTGCTCTTCAGAAACCATTTTTTCTCTCTTGAAACCTATTTACTGCCAGCCACAGTGGCGGAGTGTTAGCAAAGCGCGCTACGACGCCAGAGGTCCCGGGTTCGAATCCAAACTTGCGCATGGGTGTTCTTTGTAAGTGTCCCTTCATCAATTTCATCCTTTCATCTCACATCATTGGGGTATAAGTGGTGACTCTTCAACGTAGTACACCCAATTGTCAACCTCACTTTAACGTATTACACACAATTGTCAATCTCACTTCCACGTATTAAACACAATTGTCAATCTCACTTCCACGTAGTACACCCAATTGTCAACCTCACTTCCACGTAGCATACTCTGGACTGCATTTTGCAGACTAACGAGCCTCTGGCGTCTAGACCTATGGCCAGTATAATCCTCGTAGGACTGTGTGTGTGTGTTGTCCTGATGTGTACTGAGTGTCTCTTTACAGCCTCAGCTTTTAACTGAAGCCAGAATAATTTAGTCTCCGACATTCCAGCTGTGTTATTAGTTATATTTTAGATAAGGCAAGGGGCTGGACCCCGTATCATGTGACGGGTGTAATATAGCCTAAGTGCTGACGCACCCAACATTTTAAATCCAATCAATCATCTCGCATCCTCATCTTCGCGATTAGTCAAAAGTGACAGAAGAGCGACGTAATATGAATCAAATCAATCAATCAAACCAATTTACTCATACGGAGGTTTCTTTCGTTGTAGCTGGGGGGGGGGGGGTAGAATTGTAAATGTGTATGTTGCATAGCTGTGGTTCTATGGGTACATACATAATAACATATTTCGTAAGGACCATTTTTAAACTTCGTTCTAAAAGCTATTCAAAGATAAATTTGGTAATCTGGGGTCATTTTAAGAAAGGTTTGAATTCACCACTTCGGGTTTACCCTCAGTTCTTACTGCTTTCATTTCAAAACTGTATATATTTTTTTTTTATTTCTGGAAGGGTTGTAGCCTCTTCAACTCCCCTCTGCGTACGCGGGTGTCAAGGCTGGGAATAAAAATAATCCTTCCTCTACGACCTTGAACTGCACACGAGCTAAATGAATTGCCAAGCTATTAGATTACAGTCCTTTTTTTAGCGTGGTTTCGATACAAAAATATGTTCCAGGTAGAATTTATCATTAACAGTTTCAAATATTCAGGAGAGCGAGCACCATTGAATTGGTTACAAGTTTCCCTATTAGACATACTCATAAGGTTAATGATTTACCTTTATGTTGCTTGCCAACATATAGTAGTTTTCTCTCAACAACTGTATGCTGGGCGTAAACAGTCACATGTTTATAAGTCCAATAAAATTTTGTTGAGTTGAGTTGTCTGAATAAGAATGTTTAGTTTTTTAAATTGAAAAATAAGTTGTGTAAAATAAAATTAAGAAACAATATTATCATGTCAAGTGTGAAGAATAAGTAATTTATATGGAATTTTAACTAATTGATTAATGAATAATTAATTGAACCAGAAATTCGTACTAAATTACAGGTTTTGTCTCTGTTTTGACATAAGGGTAGACCATTATACTGCCGATTTTTGCACCAAATGTTTGACTCTCATTAGCAGACACATATATTGAGATATAGAATTATACAATGTGAGAAACGTGAGTGGCTAGCGTATACAGTTGTAAAAAGCCGACTTCCTTGAATGGACGGTTTTTCCCGATAATAAGACTGCTTTTTGTTAAAAAAAAAACCTGAAATTTTAGCCCTTTTTTTGTGTGTTTAACCAATTTCGGCTAACCAATTTCACTTGCAGTGTTACTTAAGTTAAGAGGTTTGGTAACGTCATATTTGGGATTTAGCTAAATAATATTACATGGTGCAGCAGCCAAAAGACACACATTTGACATTTCTTCTACAGGCTGTCCAAAAGTTACGCAACCGAGACTTTGAATGCATGTAACTTTGGTACAAAAAGTGATAGAGACACGAATATTCCACTGAGTATTAACTTTGTCCATGCATATATATTTTAAACAACAAACTATAAAAATCAGGCTGTACATGAACTTTCTATTTGATGAAACAGTTACTAAGGTGCATAAGAAGTCTTTGTACTAAGTGAAAACAAATGTGGATAAAGGACAGCGACATCTATAGAATCGCCTGCAAAAAATGTTTGATGTGTATTGATGGTCTCTGTGGGGATTTATCAAATTGATAAAAGAACGATAAGTGTTTTAATCAATTTACGCATTACAGGCTATTTATGGGGTTAATTAAGGCATAGGCTATTCATAAAAAGTTGTTTTTTTTAATTTCGAGGTTTACTGGCAACATTGGTCGTGTCACAGTGCAATATGAAGTGGGCCCTACATCTGGCTATTCTATTCAATGAATGTCCGGATAAAAGAAAAAAACTGAAATTTATCGTACAAAATGGTAGGTATGTTAGTTAGGTTTTTGTAGGATAAATTTCAAATCTTTTATTTGGACACACCCTCTACTGCCCTCTGACCCGAACAATTTTGCCCGTACGCCTTGTAATTTTTTTAAAATACTTCTTTATGAATATGCCATAATTAACCCCATAAATAATCTGTAATGCGTAAAAAAATCATTATTTTGTCAATTCAGTAAATACCCACAGAGACCATCGATACACATTGAATTCTTTTCAAGCGACTCCACATCTGTCTTTTATCCACGTTTCTTTTCACTTCGTATATATATTTTTTACACCTTAGAAACTTTTCCCCTATGCTGAACGTTCATGTACAGCACGATTTTCTAGTTTGTTTAAAAAATATGCACACGGACAAAATTAATACCCAATTAAGATTCACATCTATCGCTTTTTGTACAAAAGTTACATGTAGTCTAAATCTCGGTTGCATGATTTTTTGGATACCTTATAGTTACTAATTTGTTTTTGCCATACATGAGTTAATGTATGTGCCTACCCAATGGCATAGTGGTAACTCTGTTGTTTTACAATCAATGGGTACCAGTTTTGATCCTCGGTGGAGACATATTGCATAAAGATTCACATTCCATTTTAAAACATAGCCCAATCCTTATTAGACTAACTTGAAACAAACTTTCACATATTTTGTGCCATTGATATTACAAAAATGAAGCAAAGGTTAATATTAAACTATTGTATGCTTTGGTACAATTAAAAACTTCACTATTCATAACATGTATTCTGAATTGCATGCGTATATATCCCATTTAATAACAAATATCCCTATGTTACTTCAAGGGAGATTTATATCCCAGAGTAGCTTATAGTTATGAGCACTGTTGCTGGAAAATAGCCGGATTTTTTTATTGAATAATATAGAAGAATGAGCCTCACTGATGACATAAAATAATCATGTCACCTTGTAATCAAGGGGTTCCAGGTTCAATCCTCAATGGAACCACACTGGTTCAGGTCCCATTTAAAGCTGTAGGTCCAATCCAAATTAGCACATCTGAACATGAAGTGGACTTCAAGAAACAAAATTTTACTGAGAAAAAGTCCGATTTTTTAATGGACTTTTTTTTTGCCATTTGTGTCCATAAAGTGTCGTATAAAGTGGGTACCTGCAGGAAACTCTGGGGGGTAAAGACAGCCAGGGTCGTCGTGGCTGATCACATCAACCACACCTTCAAGAACGTGTGGTCCTAATTCCACACTCCCTATACACCTTCATGGCGTGGTGCAAAGCACATAGAAGCACTTTACTTTATTTGTGGCCACTCTATTTCAGTTTTGCCTAAGTTTTAAGTGTGTTTCTGGACAGCCGGGCTGTGGCACAGTGCAGGTCGGGAGAGTTAATTAGATCCATGATTGCCAACTATTTTAAACCAGATTTTATATTTGTCAAAAAGCCTAGACATATACCATATGCCATAATTTATTCATTAATATTTAATTTCAAGGGCGTACATTAATGTATATAGTTTAAACAATTATAAAGGGGTAAATGTTTGAGCAAGGCATCGACTTTTTATGAAATTAATTTACCGTGTTGTAGTCTCACTATGATTGACAGCCACACAATTCGCGATTAAAATTATCCGATATGCCATCTGGTGAGATCTTCAGGAACCAGTCCACGTAGGACACTTCGCCGTGTTGAAGCCGTTCAAAGCATGGGGAACATGCGAAAAAGTAACGTATACTGTTCAGTTTTTTGCTTTAAATCGTTTTGTGGTTCAGGCCAAGTTAAAAGCTTACATGTGTTTTCCACCCCGTGGAATCAACAAAAAGAAATGTTTAAATAAATCAGGGAAAACAGAACTGATTGACAAGATTGGCATAACTGAAATGCGGCAAAGAAATTACGAAGAATGTACGAGTCTGTTCACTCTATTTTTCGAAATAATCTTTCGGAAAGATGATTTTATGCCATGAAAGTAAGTTTTAAATTGTTCTTTATCTATATAACATTTTTTTCGAAAACAACGTATTATGTATGTAATTTGAAACAGGTGCAAGTCGATTAAGTGCGAAGATGAAAATAGTTTGAGAATTAATTAATGTCCGTAATCATAGATGTAAGTCAGAAAAACATAATTGACATGCTAATGTTGCTGTTTCATTCACTAAGTCAATTTTTAGTGAAGACTGAAGATAGCCTCAATGAAATTGTTATTGTTATTATTATTATCATTATCCGGTTTTGTTATTAAACCAGCCTGCCTCTTTGTGGAATAAAACTGCAATAGCATGTTTTCATTTATTTCCTCCCAAGCTTTGAAATACAGGTAAATTGCATTATTTTCAAATCATTTCTGAGAGCCCCAGTTAGGCAGTTACAACCGAGGTGCAGTGCAGATGAAACAGCACCGCTTTGAAAAACCAGTGCCTATAGCTACATAAGTTTGGTCTCCGTATTCCGTGTTATTTTTATTATCATAATTAAATGCTTCGCTCTCAGCACAGCTTCACCTTCGTTATAGTTCCCGGAATTCACATCGCATTCGCAATATTTAAATATAACGCGTAATTTAAACGTTCCTTCCGTACCAGCAATGACAACACGCTGCTATCACGTACTAGAGTCCAGCGCAGATATTTCTACCGTGCGATGCGCGAAACAACTAAACAAGCAGTGTTGCTAATGGAGCAGATAGAAAAATCGCTGCAGTGCGCCGATGCACAGCTGTTACGTACAACAATAAAATTAGAGAATTCAGGTCTATCTAAAGTTGAGTTTTAAACGTCATGCATTATACCAGGACTAGGATTAATATGTACTAACAAGTGGCTTTGTATGTAGCTACATACATATGGACTAAAAATTCCCAAAATATGAACTAACACATAAGTAAAATTACCAAAAATGCTGCAAAGAAGACTTCTTCATACGATTCCTTATTTGAGTGATTTCAAACAAAATAAAAAAATATATATATTATTTTTCATTGCATTAATGCACTGGTGGCGTTCTAACTTTTCACTCCCAAAACCCGTATACACTGGTATGGAACTGCAACGGCAGATAAGAACATGCCAACGTGTTAAACCGCTACAATTGCACCATAACACTCCTCCTCAAGCAGTATTATTATTTCCTCTCTGAGATCGGCGACAGTCGGTTGCCTTTGTTGTACATTTACAAAGGATGCCGGCTTCCACAACAATAACAAGTACATATACTGCCACTAGACGATAAGCTGCGCGGCTTTTTCTTTTGTTATGAACCAGGGCCGGCGCTAGTCATTTTGCCTCCCTGGGAGGTGGCGGCAGATGCCGCTCTATTTCGACCCCCCCCCCCCCGGTCATTACGCAGCAACGGAAAATTTAAAATCAATATATTCCTAACTAAAACATCAAAATATGAAATAAATAATGAGACTTCTTATACTATTTCAATACTATTCAGCGCAAAAGAATATCTCGCTCGATCACAGTTTTCAATAGGCTTATTTTTTTCTTCTCTTCAAATTTTGCCTATCTGGGCGATGGCACGGTTCGCCCTCCCCTTCCGCCGGCCCTGCTATGAACTTGGTCACCCATCAAAGCATGGCAATTTTAACACAGAAAACAATATGTATCGCATTAAGCAGCAAAAATGAGAGCCTCCTCTTTGCAATTTCTACAAGAACACGTGCCGGAGCCAGAGTTGAAATGATCTTGGAGCCACATAATTTATTTATTTTGAATAATTCCAAAATTATGAAATATGAACAATTTGTGAATTAAACCTGTTGAAATATGTAAAATTAAGTATATTTTCCTTAAATATGTAAAAGTAAGTATTTATTAAAGTTAGAAATATGGAAAAATATTGACAATAAAATGTACCTTAAATCACTACAAACATTACTATTGATGTGGAGGGGCCTTCTGACATCTCAAGAGATTGTCTTTCGTTCATGATAGCCCTGATTGTTCTTTCAGGAACTCCAGTCGCAGCCGCTGCTCTCTTGCCAAAATGCTTTATATTGGGATGCTAACACCATGACTGGCTTCCTCCTTCATGAACTCGTGCACGTTGCTTAGATTTTCCCGAGCTTGGCTATGCAAGGTTTTTGATTTCAACTTCGACAGAACTGGAGGCATTATGGAATTTAACGTTCATTAGCAAACATACACTTTTGCATACACACACGCAATACACGCACACAACGTCAAACCGGTCAAATACTTAGTATAAAATAAAAATATGGTGCTTCCAATCCAACAAAACTCACCGCCACTTTACCTGCCTTTTCCCTTCCGTGACAGAAATAGTGCTTCATTATTACAGTTGGCAACACTAGTTACTAGCTAGCCAATGAACATGCACTGCATAAAAGAAGCAACCACTACGCCGTGCTATATTGCCACATTACCGTCTCTGCCGAACGGTGGGAACCGCGAGCTGGAGCGCTATTCAGTTGTTTTCAATGATGTTTGCGCGAGTGTGTCCAGGAATGGAATGACAATATGGCAACAATAGCGAAGGTTTTCGAGCAGGGTAGAACACGTGATGCTAAGAGAGAGGGAGACGAAACGAAAATTCGTTTCTACGCAACGGCAAATTTATGTGTGATGCACTCTACTACTGAATGTAAACAAAGATCTATCCTACGTAGAGCGGCCATATTGGAAGCGACACTAGCGCTCAGGTGGTAATTTTAATCGCGAATAGGTTGCCAAAATACGTCAAGACTGCTTCGTGACCAGGTTTAGCAGCCATTAAGTCAAATTATACATGATGTACTCGAAAGCCAGAATACAAATATATCATGCTAAATACAAATATAAAGGGGTGCGATACTAGATTTTCTGTTTTAGATATAGTTAAAGAAAGAAAAAAAGGATATCATTGAGAGTACATTTGAATATTTGATAAGTGTGTCGAAAGATGGAGCACTATTTTATTTTATTTCTTTCTTCTTTCTTTTGCTCCATGTGCATGTCATATATTAATTTCAAGCAATGAAAATTATATCATACTATTAGATTCTATTTACAAAATATATACAAAACTGCACTACTTATGCAAGTGTTCACATACTACGATGTACTTAATAAACCTACTGAAATATCAAGCATTTTTAGAACTACCACTTCATAGTTAAGAAGTCTATGTCGAAAGTTGCATTTTCAATTTAGATATGAGTATCTCTTTACAGTAGAGAGAGAAACGAATGCTGCGAAGAAGAAAAATGCAGCAAAGTAATGTATTTTCATTGATTTTAACACTTTGGGGTAAAAAGCCAAACGAAAAAAGCCTCGGAAAGAACTCCGGTTTTTTTTGACCACTCATAACTCTACTAGCGACAGGTGTAGCATTGACTACGTCACTTTCCCCCCCTTTGATATTGCATTTTACGAAATATTTTTTGGTCATTAGTCATTGCGTTGTCGAATTTGCATTTTGCGTCACTGCAACTACTAGACGGCAAATAGCAAAATAAAGTTAGGCGATATAAATAACTTAGAGGGTTTACAAAAAGAAAAGAATTGGACACTTGTCAATTTTTGCTTGTGCAGTGTTGTTTATGATGAGAAGCGGTCGTCTAGTCGGTAGTGCGTCTGACTTCCACGCAGGAGACCCGGGTTTGATGATCTAAAGTTGGCATTTTCCCGGCCTTGTCCCCGCATAGAGAGGCTCTGGGGTTCACCCAGCCTCAAATCAATGGGTACCTGGGTGTAAAAGCAGACGGAGCGTGGTGGTGATCACATCGCCTCCAAAATAGCTGAAATCGAGAGTATGTCGAGCCCTACTCCCACATCCATTAAAATGCGCTTTCATGGCACGGTACTATATGCACGGGAAACTTATCTTCACTTTTTAAAAAATTACATTGCTGTTTACGACTGCGTAGAACCTCGACCGATTTTTCACTTCGAAAATTCGGCACCTTACATCGAGTTGTGCACCGTTTACCTTTGCCCAGTTCCACTTCATTGACTTATATCCTTCTACCAAGCCAAGCTCCACCTTACCTCCACGTAGCAAGTCCCGACAACGAGGCTTTGGTGTCTACAGTCAGTATAATCGTCTGGAAGACTGTGTTTTGTCCTTATGTGTTGTTGAGCGCTCTTTTACAGCCTGAGCTTTTATACTCTCTCCCGGATAACTATCTCTGGAGCAAGGTCGCGTTTATTGGCAGAGAAGGGGGTGGGGAAATCGAGTGGGCAGAGCGAAGCAGTACACGCTGCTGCGAAGCTTGGTAGCTGCAGTCGCTCCCCCCTTCCACGTAATCTCATCCCCTATCACGTGTTCATTGGTGGAGACGTCTCGCGTCACTACTTGCGCAGAGACTTGTTTTCGTTCCCTTTTTCCAGAGATAACTGAGACAGAGTATAGACTCGGTAAGGAGATTTAACCTTTAAACAGCCAATGAGTCATATATGACCCATAGCAAGTATAGGCGAAAACAGCCAATGGGTCATATATGACCCATGGGGCCGATTACAACACTCACGTGCTTTTAGGACCTTCATACTTGTATGTGAGGTTGTAAACGATGACAGATGTTGAGATAAGACTTTGAAATGTCATGTGGAAGAAAACCCACCCCCTCCCCTTTTCTCTAATATGCAAATTAGCTATTTTTAGACAAAATGCAGGATTGTACATATTGCGTCATATTTCAGCCTGTATGAGAACTAGGGACTTGAAAAAAATTCACTTTGTTTCAAAAGGTCTACTCTTTGAAAACAAGGCAAAGGTTTGCGCTCTTTTTCCAAAATAACTGGAGAAGAGGGGGCGAACGCCAGATTTTTTTTTCATTGAAATTTGGGGAATTGGCCCCTCCCAACACCGTTTTTCTCACTTGAGCTTTCTGAACTGTACACGGTCGCGTGCTGCTCCGATGTTTTTGATTTCAAACAAAAGTTATCGGAAGTAGATTGCTCAAATAGTCTCCGAGATATACTAATTTATTCTCTAATATGCAAATTAGCCATTTTTGCCAAAATGCAGGATTGTACATATTGCGTCATATTTCAGCCTGTATGAGGACCAGAGACTTGAAAGAAGTTTCCGTTTTTTGATAAAGGTCTATTCTTTGAAAACAATGCAAAAGTTTGCGACCTTTTTCCAAAATAACGGGAGAAGAGGGGGCGAACGCCAGATTTTTTTTCATTGAAATTTGGGGAATTGGCCCCTCCCAACACCGTTTTTCTCACTTGGGCTTTCTGAACTGTACACGGTCGCGTGCTGCTCCGATGTTTTTGATTTCAAACAAAAGTTATCGGAAGTAGATTGCTCAAATAGTCTCCGAGATATACTAATTTATTCTCTAATATGCAAATTAACCATTTTTGCCAAAATGCAGGATTGTACATATTGCGTCATATTTCAGCCTGTATGAGGACCAGAGACTTGAAAGAAGTTCCCGTTTTTTGAAAAAGGTATATTCTTTGAAAACAATGCAAAAGTTTGTGACCTTTTTAAAAAATAACGGGAGAAGAGGGCGCGAACGCAAGGATTTTTTTTCATTGAAATTTGGGGACATGGCACCACCCAACCCAGTTTTTCTCACTTGGGCTTTCTGAATTGTACACGGTCGCGTGTTCCGATGTTCTTGCTTTCAAACAATAGTTATCCAAAGTAGATTACTCAAATAGTCTCAGAGATATAACATTTATCTGAAATAAGTGTAAAAATTTAAAAATCGCGCGCAAATGCCGCGGCGAGAGATGGGTTACTTTCGAAAACAGGCTCCGCTGTTTAAAGGTTAATTCTTCAGAGATACGTGTTGATTTCAGTTACGGTAAGGGGTTTGGTCTAGTATAATGTGACGGGTGCAAATAACCCAAGTGTGGGCACACCCAAAACACTTTATTTCAGTCAATCTTGTCGCTACTCATTCTCATCTTGGCAATAAGCTAAAAATGGCAGATGCACGGAGCAAAATTAAACCATTCATTTTCTTCCTGAATACGATTGGCCGTGCACGAGGCCACTGACGTACGCAGGTTTTTTTTTCGGAGGGGGCTGGAATTGTAAACGTGGATATTGCATATGTTACATACCTGTGTTCTAGGATTGGGGAGGGGGATACAGAATAATTATATTACTATTTTTAACTTTGTTCTTCAAAGCAGGGTTGTTAAAGGTCCAGGAATTTTAAATAAATTGAATTCCGGTCCAGGAGAGAAAATCAGCAAGCGAAAATGGGTTCGGGACCATAAAGAACTTTTTTATCTGCGAAGTATTTCAATTCGGTCCAGGAATCTTCTTTCCGGATCAATTTAAATACGGTCCAGGAACATTTTCTCCGGGTACATTTAAATACGGTACAAAAACCTTGTTTTCCGGATAAATTTAAATACGGTACAGGAACCTTTCTTCCCGATCAATTTAAATACGGTACAGGAACCTTTTCTTCGGATCAGTTTAAATAGGGTAGACGTTCCGTATTGAAATGAAACAATACAGAATTTGGACGGGATTTAGAAAAAAGGTACCGGCCCTGTTGCGGAGCCCAATAGAGCCCATTAGAATTCATGAGTTACTGATCCTTGAACAACCCTCATTCAAAGACAAAAAATTGTAAACGGGTGTCATTTTAAGGCGGGGTGTCAGGCACCACTGATTTTTCACGTTCTTTACCGCTTTCATTTGTAAATTTTGATTTTTCAAACTTTCGGGCCAGGCTGTAGCCCCATCAGCTCCAACTGCGTAAGCCAGTGCACGGGGCCTTACCCTAGCTCAAAACAGGCCCCTTCCCTGTTCAGCTTCAAAGCCTTTTCTGTCCGCGACAGGGCAAAGGAGCAAGTCCGACTACACAACACCTAGATAATCTCTGGCGCGCAGAAGTCCATTACGGTGAATTAATTCACCATGTTCCTGGAATGGAGATGTTAAACACGTTACGGTGAAAAAGGGGGATTGCTACGAGGCATGCAATTTTCATTATAAACTTTATGCCTCAGAAGTCTCGGTGATTTTTTCGATGTGGAACAGATTGAGGGCAAACTCCATTTTGTTTCTTTACACGCCGGGTGAAGCTTAAAAGTTATAACTTTATGATAATGTATTAAGCTGCTGGTGTTGAATTTTTAGGGCAAGGGTAGGTCATTATCAGAGAAACGAGTGGGATTAATGCAGAGATGCGACCCATTTCAATATTGTTTGGCGTCTTCCAGTGGTGGCTGGTGGTCTGGTTCTATGAGTGTGCACCTCAGCCTCGCGTTCAGAAGAAATATTATTACTAGGGAACGGATTTTAAGTTGCAGCAACTTTCCAAAAAATATAGCAGTTTTCATTCCGATCGTTTGAGATATGTATTTTAGGACATAAAATCAAGTAAAATGAACACACTTTGTTGCACCTTTTTGCACATTTCGTGAGATTAGCATATGTATCCTCTTTTTACCTCTCTATGATGCTTCAGCACCTCTTTCCTTCCTTTTCTTTCATGTTTTGTTACAAAATTGGACAAAACATTAAATGATTTTCACTCTTCTTGAGCAGCTACATAAAATCCTATAGTCTAATTTTGTGGAACACAACGAGAGTTATAAAATGGTATAATATAATCATTGCAGCCCCAATAGTTCCCAAGATAATGTAGCGAAACCCGCGAGAGAAAACTCAAACTTCAACAAAACCTATTCGACAGAACCACAGTTCTCTATGCGGTCCGCGCTCATTATATACACAGTTCTCTATGCGGTCCGCGCTCATTATATACAGAAGGCGCAGAAAAAGAGAGCATTGAATAAAGACACTTAATTAGCACCTTTATTGTTTCTTTTTGAAAATATTTTCAGAACCTTTTCCCCCTTCCCCTTTCCTGACCATAATTTTGCACCTTAAAATCCTTTCCCTAGTTATTACCCCCGCCCAATTATTCCGACCCGTTTCTGCTAATTGTATTCTTAATCCTAATTATGAATCACTTCTCACTGATAATGAGACGATAGCAGAGTTATTTATAAAAATGAGGTTTATTACAAATTCAAAAATACAAAACAACAAATACAAAAAAAAGGACGCCGTCTTCCGATGTCAAAATGTCGTAGAAAAACAAGCTGCGTTTCAGTAGCGTAGTCAGTGTTTCTAAAGAACATTTCCACGGCAAACGCTCGATGCTCTTCTGACCAACGCTGCATGACGACTGAAGGCTTTAACTCAGGGATGTGTGTTTCACCACCTCATCTAAAAAGATGCCGGTATGGCGCCAAATTTAATTCGTCTAATTGTTTCTGCCCCACGCTTGATAAAAGATTAATCGGATTTCAAAATGCTGTATTTTCCAAAGTATTACACATACAATAATGGTTGATACATGAAAATGAACCGGAAACACGCCAAGTGTCCGTGTGACACACACCAGGTGGCAGCACGAGTGTAGTGCCGTTTCAAAATGGCGACAATGCAGGAAAAAGTGTTTGTGTTGGAATATACGAGGCGTTCATCAGTTACTGCAGTGCAACTTGCATTCAGAAGAGAACACCGAAAAGGACCGCCAGGTCGCCAGGTTTTCCGTACACCCACTGCCAACAACTGGTAGAGCTCAGGAATGTTACAAAAGGTATTGGACTACCGTTTGGATGTGTGACGAACGGGGCACACATAAACCACTTATAGTGTGTCAGGAAAACTTGGCGAGTTGCCGGTTCTTTTCATGTATCAATCATTATTGTATGTATAATAATTTTGAAAATACAGTGTTTTTAAATCCGATTAATCATTTATAGGAGTCCTGTATTTGGTTGATTAGCTTAGCTGTGTGTATAGGAGTTCCATTGGAATGATTTAGCGTACAGGTGGGTTTCATGTGACGTCAGAGTGCGCACAACCGCCATGTTGGCGTCCAATTTTATTTGTTGTTTGGAAGGAACGCCACGTAGCGTTCGTTACATCTGCACCAACTGCACGTTTGTTTTAAATCACGAATGACTGTGTTAGTATCTCCCGCCCGCCCGCTTGAATCCCGTATGCTTACAAGGAGTGGCCTCATTCATGACCACTATGCAACAGTTTGTGACGTAGCTGAAACACGCCTATACTGGTATCGAATCCTTGCAATCGTTTCTTTTTGACATATTCAGAATGGGCGCTCACACAGCGCAGACGACTACAGTTCAGCGTTCATCTGCCTTGACTTCAGGGAATATCTACAATGCTCTTGTAGATAAAGATAATTCTGAAGAAAACAAAGTGGAACAACAGTTGAAATTAAGAATTATTTCAAACGTGGCCAATAGTTTATTTACTTAGATCTATCCTACTGAAGAATGGTTTACTACAATAGTTTTCTTGAAAAGATGTTTTTACCTACATGGTATTATCTACTAGAATTCCTTCTAATTTGAATGAAGACTAGACTGCGCCATCATGTGATGAACTTCCTACTTAACGATCTCGAAAGACAAACTTTTGTGGTACCCGAATTTAAAATTAATTTAATTCGACTTCCTTGGCTAATGGGGTTGGGGGAAGGGCTACTTTTGAAAGCAATCCGACTATCAGATAATGTCAGGAGGAAGAAAATAAAATAGTCTGAACTTTTTAGGACGTGCATAAAATACAAAGATCTTTCACTATTTCCATATTTTTCCAGCATGGAGAATTCATGAATAGGCCTATGTTTAGTCCGAAAGTTGAAAAAGTACGAACTCAACAAAAAAAGAAGGATGAAGATGTTGGTTTCTTTGTTTCATTATCACGCACAAATACATCCTGTTCATTGATAATGTTAAAATAACAACATTGAAATGCAGTAGACAATTCAAGTTATTTTCAAACGCTTTAAAATCTGGTAGCCCGAAAATCAAATGTGCAAAATATATAATGTAAGGAATAGGTAGTATGTTGCACAAGAAGTCATTATTTTTTATCTTTATAACTCTCTATACTTTGATATACAGGGTGTCTCATAAGTAATAGCGGAAACTGACACAGGTGAAAGTACACAATAATAGAAGCAAAAAAAAGTCTAAGCAAACATGGGTCTGCAAACGAGCCGTTTCCGAGATAATCGCGAATGTGTGATTACAAGCCGCCACTGACTTCATTGTAAATCCTTTGGATTTTTGTGTCTGGGGTCACCTCAAAAGCGCAGTGTACAACACTCCCGTTGACACGGTTGAAGAACTGGAACAGAGAATTGTACATGCTTGTGACCAATTCGGAAATAATCCGGGGGTGTTCGAAAGAATTCGAAACTCAATGCGGAATCGCGTACAGTATTGCATCCAGATGCAAGGACGACACTTTGAACACCTCCTTTAGCAGGTACGAGTGTACAGTAATTGAAACGTAGAACATACTAAAGTAGTGCTGTATTACTTGTTAAAGTAAGTAGAATGTTCAATAAAGGCAAGGAGATCTCCTGATCTTTCATACTGTATTATTGGTATTTTACCAACTAGGACGACGTTTACAAACAATGAAGTCAGTGGCGGCTTGTAATCACACATTCGCGATTATCTCGAAAACGGCTCGTTTGCAAACCCATGTTTACTGAGACTTTTTTGCATCTATTATCGTGTACTTTCTCCTGTGTCAGTTTGCGCTATTACTTTTGAGACACCCTGTATTGTGCAATTCTTTCTTTTTCAAAATGCGTAAAGCATCATTGATAAAATTTTCATAATCAGGATTACATAAGATGTGACTATTATCAACTTTTACAGAATGTGTGAATCTGAAGGAAAGATAGCATACTTTGTGTAAACAAAGCATTGTTCGGTTTAAATTATCCATCACATTCGTGTTTGAAAAGTAAAACTACGACTGGAGTGTGTATACTCTGGAGCAAGCGAACGAAAACGAGTCTCTGCGCAAGTAGTAACGCGAGACGGCTCCGCCAATTAACACCTGAGAGGAACGGGATTGCGTAGAGGGGAAAAGCGACTGAAGTTACCAGCCTTCCCAGCAGCGTACACTGTTTCGCTCTACCCACTCGATTTCCCCCACTTCTCTGACTCTATGCGCAGCCTTGCTCCAGAGATAACCGGAACAGAGTATATATACATGCTGTCAACATGCCGTCTCGCATCTCTGCTTTTGGGGTAATTCCCTGCAGTTGGTAACATGACGTCGAAAATCTCAAGGAAACTGCGATTGGAAACCCTGTTGTTACTACTCAAACTTAAGCGTTGAAGAGTTCTGCCCTTCGGTCGCCTATCGCACTTTCACTATCATGTGTAATTTCAGCTGGAATCCTATTGTTATTTTTTCTTGAGTTTATTATATTAAAAAAGTTTTTTTGGGTTTTCCGGGATTGTTGCAGTGATATTGTCTATATGTTCCTTATATTTTTTTTTTCGAAGGAGATACTTTGAGTGTCGTCGCAGAGCAGCAAAGGTATTGTGCGTTCGGAAAGTCCTTCCAAAGTTGCCATGCTTGTGTCTTGTTGGCTAGAACATCCCGCACTTCGGAGTCGAACCAACACGGAAATCTACGAGAAGATATTTTCCCTGTAGGCACGTGGTCCGTCACTGCTGCAGGTCAGCTGCCTCGTCGACGGCCCCATCTTCCAAAAAGTCCCAGGGGAAGGAAGGAGTCGAGGGAGAGTCTTATCTCCTTCCACGGCGCTCGGTTCCACAGGTAGCGTTTGTTCTGGATGAAGGGGCGATGACCTCTTCTAGGGGGTGGGGGGATGAGAATAGATACATCCAAACTGTCGTAGTCGGAGAACAGGCGGTTCTTACGTAGCGTGATACTAATATCGTTTAGATGGACAGAACATAATCCAGGTTGCTGTCCTTCCAGTTTCAGGTTTAAACCACAGATGAAAGTTTCAATAAACCATGCGTCGTTCGTACACTTTGCTGTTCCATTCACAGGGTCTTGCCAGACAATAGAGAGTTTGAAGTCGCCGAAAAGCGCAACGTCTCCCAGGGCTTGTTTCATCTTACAGACCAATCTCCTTACTCTCTCATCTGTCCATCATCTGTGAAAAAGCAATCAAAGACAGACTGTACAAATTTGTTTCTCCGTACTTAAGCTCTAAGCAACATGGTTTTCTTCCTGGTAGCTCCTGTCTTACAAACTTGTCTGTTTTACTCTCACATGCTATGAAATGCATTTCAAATAATTCACAATTAGATGTAATATACTTTGATCTGGCCAAAGCCTTTGACACTGTTAGTCATCGTCTTCTGATTCACAAATTATGCAATAGATTCAACATTCATGGCAAATATCTAACCCTTCTCACAGATTACCTTAGCGATCGCCAACAACGTGTCGTTCTTCCAGGAACTGTTTCTAACTTTCTTCCTGTCCTCTCTGGAGTTCCTCAGGGTAGTGTTCTAGGACCTCTCTTGTTCATATTATTCGTCGATGACCTTGCCGACCATCTCACAGCTCCCTCTAGCAATTACCTTCTTTTCGCAGATGACTGTAAAAATTTCAGATAAATCTCCACTTCCGACGATACTCTTCTTCTTCAGAATGACGTAACAACATTTACTTCCTGGTGCCTGACATGGGACCTTACATTAATTACATCCTGACAAGTGTACTACTCTCACTATCTCTCTCAAGAAGAATCTGTTAAAGCCATCTTACTCAATCTCTGGTTAATAACATCAAAGCAGTATCCTCTCACAAAGACCTAGGCATTGTTTTCGATCAAAAGCTCACATTTGAGGAACATATTTTATGCACCACAAAAGACGTCATTCGTCTCTTAGGTTCACTCTAACGTTTCACCACAAAAAAGGTTTACTCTACCGTTTCACTGAAATTAGTGACATCTCAGCCATCACCTTGTACTTCAAATCATTAATTTCCCCAATAATAGAATACTGCTCTCCCGTCTGGTCCATGGCATGTTCCACTCATCTCTCTAGAATCGATTCAGTCTTTCACTTCTTCCTAGCTATAGTCCGTCACAGGGTTACCTCATTACGCAATTTTTCATCTCCCGCATCTCTTGACTTTTCTAAACTTACAAACTGCTTATCAGCGACGTTTGCAGAATGATTTAAGTTATTTATACAAAATTGTGAATGGCAAAATCCGCTGCAACACACTTCTTGAGGAATTCCACTTTCGAGTACCTATGCGCACAACACGCAACAAAAGATTATTTTATACAAAAAAAACCTAGACTAGAAATTCAAAAAAGATCTCTCTTTTACAGACTTGCAGCACAATACAATGATCTCCCCTCAAATATTGATATATTTTCCTCCGAGTTTGCCTTTCGGTTTTCCATCAGAAGAAATGCTTGTAATTAATATCACATAGTGCCATCTTTTACTTATTTTTTGTTCATTTGCTATTCACTTTTATGTTGTTTTGTTACTCTTAATTATTTTTTTTATTTTTTTTTTATTTTTGTTGCTTATTATTATTATTGCTTTCTCATTGTTGACAATTTCAGTGTAAAATGGCCACCTGTGCTATGTCTGGAATTTTCTCAATAAATAAATAAATAAATATCAAGAGTTGTCACCTGTAACCGGGTAGAGATTTGTAGAGATTAGGCAACACTGGATAGTGAGCGTTGCCAGATCGTGCCTTCTCCCTCAGCTGGGTCCACACACTTCTGCTCGTGTCCGTTGGTACAGAATCGATTCCAGAACCACTTGCACCAAAGATTCGAGCAGTATTAGTCTTCAAGGAGCCCGACAGCTTCTTCAATAACTTGAACGGAAGCGCTGTCATTTTTGAGCACCATCTTTATGAACGACCAAAGTCGACAAGCTGCCAAAAACCCAACAAATCCCCGTCGTTGGGAATCGAGGCAAAGACTCCAATCTTTAAAAAAAAAAGAATGGAAAAACCGCCTAGCTTTTGGCGGTGAGGATGTGCGCCATGCATGTGAAATACGATGCAGATTTCGTTATCCTATCTGCACAAAACCCTCTTCCCTGCGTGAAGACGAGCGCGTTGTATTTTTTCTGGCGCCATCGGAGCGAAGACATGGACCAGTCGTGATGCAGTAACTCAGGTGAAATGCCGACGCAGAGCTTGTTAGCGGGAAATAGGGTCCTGGGATCATTCCCCGAGCCCTTCAAGCCTTGGTAGGAGCGAGTTTATTGCATATGAAAGGGCCGGCTATAACCAGTCTTTGGGTACCCACGCTGGGTATTAAAGAAACGAGCTTGTTTTCAATATAAACATAAACGAGTGTGCATATCTTCTCTTTATTACTTTCAACACTGCTTTATTTTCTGGAAGAATCGCAGAGGATGCTCGTGCCAAGATTTCATGAACACGCGAGCATGGACTATTTACTGAATTATGACGTACTCTCCGTATCGTACATTTACATTGTCTTTGAATGGGGTCACGTGAAAACTATCAAAAACGTACTTTAATATGGTGCTAAGAAGTAGTATTAAAACGGAATTGACATGGACTGCAGTTCAACAAGCAAAATTTCGACTGTAAATTCTCTTTTCCGCGTAAATAAAATTTGCCCTAGTTGTTTGACTAATTCTTCTCCTCAGGAAACAAATGAAGTTATAGGCATGTACAGTAGCGCCTCTATCAGTATATAGCAGAAACTACAGTTACGTGCAAAAGCTGTTAGCAACTTGGGAGATATATGCTAACAGCACCAAACCTGACCTGCCTAACATATGCGTGTAATAGCTTAAATAAACAAAATTTAACTTATCTAATCTATCTACATGCTTATTTCTGTTATTATATACCTACATGAATAAGTTAGGCAGGCCAGGTTTTGTTGCCATTAGCATATTCGTGTATCTCCCAAGTTTGAAAGGCTGTCGCTAGCCGCTCGTACATCGTACTAACAAAAAAAATTAACGCTTGTAAATAGTTAATAGAAATTACTGGCATACGCGAGGGGAGCTGATGAGGCTACTGCTCATCCCGAAATTTTAAGAAAAAAATTCAAATGAATGGAGTGAAGAACTCGGGCAAAACCGAAGCCATGTGATAGCCACTTTTCATTTCCAGCCCCTCCGAAAACAACCCTGCGTACTCTAGTGATTGAAATCCTAGTTTTCACAACTGAAGAATTTTTATGAAGTTCTAACAATTGCATTGAATTATATCAGCTTATCGACAAGGGCCTTGTAATCGAGGGGTCCCGGGTTCGATACCCGGTGGAGGAACATAGTGGTTCGTATCCCACTTTAAACTGTAGATCTAGTCTCAATTAGCCGCACTGTGCATAAAGTGGACTTAAAAACATCAATTCAATCATTATTGACAAGGGGTTTTGGGGGAATGCTTCTCAATGAATGAAAAACAAATGTTTCTCAATGGGATCCAAAACGTAGGCTATTCGTAATATACAGAGCTCTTTGATGCTCTAGCTAAACAAGTCACGATCAACGATTTAATAACGTTCCTAATTAGAAGCTGTATAGCAAACAGCCTACGTCATTTCGTGCGTCATTTCTCCTTCTCATGAAGTAATGCGTTTAAATTAAACATAGAATTTTAAATGAACCTAGCATATATTTTCGAGCAAAACAATTTCTAAACTTAATTAAGTTCCTTTGTTTCTTGGATTCTTTATCTGGAAATATAATTTGACTTTGTGATCTTATTCTCAAGGGAAGAAGAACTGTTGACTCATCGTAATTGTAATTTGGTTGCAAATAAGTACTATGTAAGATTCAGCATTCTCTTATTCCCGGAAAAACATTTTTTTATTTCCTCTAGTCAATGAACCATATTGTTTCGCTCATTATTAACGAAAAATTAGTGTTATTCAGTGCAGTGTGCAGTGAAGAATTCTGTAATTCGACACACATTAATCGACAGTAGTGCAAACAGCACCACGCTCCAGACAATGTAGAGGTTAACGCCATCCTGGGTTCGATTCTCATTTGATGCACATTGCAAAGTGGTTCAGATCCGAATTTTAACTACAGATCCAATTCATGTACATAAAGTGGACTTTAAATTGCTTATGAGATTCCTCATTAAGGTATTGATACTATTTTTAGTTGAGTATAACATAATTTGATATTGGTACATAATTTTCTAATTCTGCACCCTTCAATTTTGCCCTCTTTGTTAGAAATACGCGAAGAAAAATATGCAGGCGGCTTGTAACCACACATTCGCAATTATCTCGAAAACGGCTCGTTTGCAGACCCATGTTTACTGAGACTTTTTTGCTTCTATTATCGTGTACTTTCAACTGTCAGTTTGCGCCATTACTTATGATACACCCTGTATTTGTTGCGAGGTGGCTCATAGTTAGAAAAATATCTAACTAACAAACTTTCTACCCTTCTTAAACCCGAAGGTTTATGGCTGCAGCAACACAAGTCTTCCATCCCTGGGCAAGATCAATGCAATCTTTTCCATCCTTAACGATTTCCTTCAGGTTCATATCAAGGTTATCCCTCCACCTTCGTCTTGGCCAGGGATGCACACGGGGGGGGGGGGGGGAGAGGGGTGGACTATGGCTCAGACTGCGCCATCGGGAAATTTTCCCTTTCAAATAACATAAAATTACACCTTAAATGCACCATATTTAATCCAATAGATGAAGAAAGGAAAGTACTTAGGAGCAGGGGTGCTCACAGGTGGATTTGTGACGCCCGTTGCGTCCACCCTACTTAGGAAGGGGGAGGATTTTTATGATGGAAATATGACGTGAGCAATAGAACATTGGACTCAAGTTACCATTGCTGCTATATAAATAGCAATTTGTAGATAATTTCAAGCGGGTGCATCATTTGAATGATGTACTTCTATTAGTAATATTATTGTAGTATTGATTCCCTGTATGCTATAATAGGTGTACTAAGTGTACTTCATACAGTAACATCTTGCACTTTACCCGATAAAACAGAAAACTGAAAATAAATAATATCAAATTCCTTCGCATTTCTAACATCTTGTCGCAGGAAAATGTTACTGTAACAGTGACATTTGCACTCAAGATAGAATCCACGTAATTATTGCTACGGATTACTAAAGTAATTATATTTAACCCAAGCAGGGGGGTGAGTTATTTGAAGGAGGAACCGTATTAATTTATCGCCATTAGCTTAGGATTTCTAGCTAAAGTTCTGTAATGTCTCGTGAAACAATAATTGAATCGGTCATAGGGCCATCACCTTTCCAAACAGGAAATTGCTAAATCCATCTAAGGAATGTTTTGTCAGACATTGCCGAGATTCCTTGATAGCCATCGCTGCAAACAGACGTAAACAGTGGCCATCAAGGAACAGACTACAGGTCTGACTCTGCATTTGTTTAGCAAAACGAATCTCAATAAATATCTGGGGAGAGAGAGGTCAGTGGTCAGTTCTACTTGTAAATTATCAATCAGAGGGTGCAGAAGTACGAGCTAAAAGTCTAGGAGAAAGGGATAGAAGTCTGGGTTCCAGACTTGCACCACACACATGGACATCTCGTTTAACCAGTCCGTGGGTCGACGCTACGAGGGAGCTTCTCCACACAGTGAGAAACAGGTATTTCTATTCACCAGGCTTATCCAGTCTGTAGAGGTTAAACTCAAGTGTTGCGTTTTACCATCAAGTGTATAGTTATTACCTCTCGCACCTTACCATCAAGCTCACCATGAGTAGCAAGTTGCTCTAGAATAGAGGATGAATGATCAGTGAGCTACATCAACCATTGGGACACCTAAAGGTCCCTAGTTCGATCCTCCGTTCCAAGGAGAACGTTACGATTCTACTTTTCCAAGATGTGAATTTAATCATTCCTCATTTATCACTAGAGCCCGGAAGTTCAGGCATTTATTTTCGTTAAAGTAGGCAGGCAAAAAGGCATTTATAATGTGGAAAATAGGCACTAAAAATGAAAAAAAGGCAAAATAAACCGAAAAGAAGGCACATTTGGAAGTCGCTTTCTTTTATCTATAATTTCTGGCAAAACGTTAAAATCTACATTGGGAAGAGCATTTCAATTTTCACCAAATTCACGCACGTAACCATGTAACTTACAACTTAATGGCACACTAAATTTCGGCATGATGACAACTACACGATCCTTTCCCTCCAAAGTGCAGAACTAAGCTAAAGATAGAGAACATAATTTTGGAATCCATGCAAAGGCCCTTGGGCATTAGTGCTCTTTCTTGTCAATAACGTCCTGACACGGACGCTGGACGTGATGACGTAATTGTGCAGATGTTCTGCAACAGATTTTCAGCAGTCAATCATGCACAAGGAAATGTTAACCGAAAGCCAATATCCTAACTCTGCATGAAATACTTTTTTCTCACACTTTTCTCCTTCAGCAATGTTGAAACATGCGTGAGTTCAATATTACTTAAATAAGGCGAAAATTATTCACATAATAAACGGAAGAAAAATAAATGCCAACAACGTTTTTTGGGAGAAAAATAATTTATATACACACTTTTTTTAAAAAAGAAATGGTCCAATTTAATTGAAAAAGGCAAAAAAGGCATTATAATTAAAAATAGGCACTGGGGTCCCAAATAGGCAAAATAGACAAAATGAAAAGGCTTCTAAAACATTCGAAACAACATAAAAAACGTATATCCGGAAAAAATTTATCAATATATCCAGTAGATAAAAAGAGGCATTTTGCCAAACTTCCGGGCTCTATTTATCACCAACAAATAGAAAAGATGGCTCAGTTTTTGTGACAGTAGTTTCCTTTCCTTGCACACGGCGTAGCTGAAAATAGCATTGTGTTGTTCAATTGACAACAATAAAAAAATAAAAGTACCAGTTGGTACCACTCTTTTGTTTTCAGTGCAAAGTCTGTGTTCCCACAAGCACCACAACATTTTCCGCGCCGTTTCTGCAGTCCAAAGCGAAATTGCTATGGCTTCAGTCGAACGCGCATTGCGGAAAGTTCCAAACTCATCCGAAACAAAGTTGTTTGCCCAAGCTTTTTTCCCTCGCGAAACCCAGTAGCCACATTTAACCAACGTGTCGCTCCCTGGAAACGTTTATTTTTTCAACGAGCTTTAAAATTACCTTAAAATGCTATGAATATTGGACATTTTGATACGATTTGAAGCCTTTTGCAGCCACTTTTTATGGCGAAACCTTTGCTCTGTTCATAATATTGATCGTCGTCCGCATGCAGTTTCTGAGTCACCAATCGTTGAGTGGGTTATGGATAGTGATGGTGTGTAGCCACCAGCAATACAAATGGCAAATGGGACACTTATCCTGAAAGTAGGATGGTCCTTAGTATAGAAACATCTATTTAACAAGTGTGAATTGGAATCATGAAAAAAAACACATCGATATATGATATGGAGAAGGCAGATAGTGTGTGTGAACAATATAGTGGCCATCTTGAGTTCCGCCATCTTAGATTCAATTTCAGCTTTTTTCAATTGGAAGGTCGTTATGTGACACATAAAAATGAGCTAGAATTTCGTTAGTAGACGCTCTTAAGCGATTCTGAACAGCAAGTTCGACCTCCGCCGTAGAATTAGGTAACACACAGAACGCCATTCGTAAGAGCCAGCATTTCGGGATAGGTGCTTCATTTGTATTGCTGGTGACTGTACATCTACTCTTAAACAACGGTTTAGTTATACTTCTTAATACGAGAACGAGACAAATCACCTCGTCTCGATTCTATCCCCAGCAATGAATCACCGCAATTCAAAAATCTTAACGTGGCGCAGTGATACGTTTCTTGCTCTCAATTGCTACGAGCGGCCCCGGGTTCTATCCACTGTGAGAACAACTGGGGTGCTGTTTGACCAGAAGGCTTTGGTCTAGAAATCCAGATAACAAGGGCGATGAAACTCGATGCAATTGAATTTGCCCTTGAAAGGGCGGTTATACAGTCACGGACACTTCTGCGTTGTAGAGATTCCATTGAAAGTAAATTAGGCATTAAACTCAGAAATGTCCGTGACTGTACCATCACGTTTAGCTCAGTAGACATAACATTGCAGCAGTGCATCCCAACATAAATTTATAAATTAATCTCTCCACGCAGATGGCTAAGGAACTGTGGGACATCAAGAGATTTCAGATGCAATGATATTAACTAGATGAAAGGATTGCAACAAAAGGGTCTCCCTTATCGCACAACAAGATACCAACCTTGCGTTCTGACGTCACCGTGGAATGCTTTCATTGTTAGGCTGAAGTTGTTATGTTAGCTTGTTAGGTTTAGTTCTCTTAGCATAAATAAAACATCGTTTTGCGACTTCCTCCCTGCGGAATGGAAGCTAAGACTCATCCAAGCATTAATCTACCCATTGTGATAATGTTTACGGCCCTCAATTCTCGCAAAGCTCAGTAAAAAAATACAAATGGTGCAAAATGCGTGCTTCCGATACATTTTTTAAGCAAAAAGATCCGATCATATTCTTCCATTCTTAAATAATAATCAGGATCTTGCCATGGCAAACAGAAAGAAGTTGCACTAACTCTGTTTAAACGCCGCATACTGACAGAAGGTAAACCGCAGTACCTGTCTGAGAAGATGCATTCCCGTAGGGAAATCCATCAGTATGTTACCCGTAAGCGGAACAACTTCGATTTACCCCATCATTCTACCACGGCCTACAAATCATCTTTCTCCTTTTCGGCTCCCAAAGCATGGAATGCATTGCCTGTGAACATCGCTAGTGTAAACAACCCATTAAATTTCAAAGGTAAAGTAAAAGATCTGCTGTTAATGGAACATAACAGCTTCATACTGAAGGTATGAAGTCACTCACTATATGGAATTCTATTATTATTGTATTATTATTACTATTGTTTTTTTGTATTTCTAGTTACACTTTTTTGTTTGCAGCTAATTCCTGTGTATTATTTTTCATTTAGCTTACTGCTCCATACTCAGTTTATATCATCTTCTATGTATTATCATATTGACAAGGGTTAGGTAGCAGAGCAGCCCTTGTCTGAACCTCGCCCGCTTAATAAAGGAAATTTATTATTATTTATTATTATGATTTGAAGTGTATTTATGCTAAGAGAACCAAACCTAACGGACCTAACCTAACAACGTAGGCATTCCAAGTCTGACGTCAGAACACGAAGGAGACCCGCAACAAAATGAGTTAAGCTTAACGCCCACTGAGTCGCGGAGAAATGCGGCAACAGTAAGCAATAGAACTTCAGTTGTCTGCTTCTATTGAAAGCAAATGGTGTAACGCCCACTACAGTGAAACGCGGGGAACCGAAGAGCGGAAGTGCCAGAAGTCTGCCGATTATCTTAAGGGTTATCGACCACTGAGACGTCGGAAACGAGTCTGTTGCCGGTTTTCTCCGCGTTTCAGCGAGCGTTAACATTGAGAGGTCGTTTTTTGAAAATAGCGTCAGCGGGGAGAAGGCATGTAACATTAAACGGAAACAACTGAAGGTCGACAAGGGTTATGGTTGGATGGGGCCTTGTGAATGGGAAACTGTGTTCCTTAGTGTTTAACGAGCCAGTACCAGCGATAACAGAAGGTTATCTGTAACGTTTCAGGCAGCAGTTGGGCTAAAGACAAAATGCATCAGTACAGCATTATGCATCCCCTGGGTGGGTCCAATACCCCCCTTAATTCCAGCTGTAAATTGGAGCCAAGGAGGATAAACCTTGATTAAACAATCTTGACTCTCACTTCACATCGCGACTTCAAAGACTGAGAGATGCGCTTATGCGTGTCGCATACCACGCACGTCCTGCATGCAGTTTGATGCGAAAATGTACGCGTTAATTGGTTGCATTTTCACTTCGCAACAGTGGATTGAGACGCTCGTCTCCAGGCTGTAAACCTAAGCAGATTACGGCGCCATCCGAGTTTACGAGACAGTAAACCGGATTATCATGTTGAATTTCTGAGTGCGTGAGACGTTGCAATTATAATGAGTGGCAGTAAACGATGAACGTGGATGCGAAATTGCGTGGCGCGTCCCTTCAGTTGAATGCGTGGGTTGATCTTGGCTGGTTTTATTGTTGCGGTTAACGTCACGTATTGCAACAATGACCAGGAAGATGGAGCAACACGAGGTCGCAAGGAATGACCAGTCTCTTAATTCAAGGCATATTATTCATGGGTCAGCTCCAACTCAATCCAATTTCATGTAAAAACTGCTGGATAGCTTTTTGATTTGCAACACAATCTAACCATGATGCATAAGCAATGGGACAGTCACCGCATTGTGAAAATTAATGTATCAATCCGCGCGCAGTTAGTCCTCCGTAGTTGCCAACATGTTCTTAACTGATGACATGAAAAGCTGTCAAAATTTTATGGCCTCACGGGCCTCCCCGATGGCGCAGTGGTAGCGTCGTAGCCTTGTAATCAAGGGGTCCTGGGCTCGATACCCGGTGGAGGCACATGGTGGTTCGGATCCCACTTTAAACTGTAGATCTTGCCCCGATTGGCCTTACTGTGCATAAAGTGGACTTAAAACACCAACTCAATCAATCATGTGGCGTCAATATGCAGGGTGTCATTTTAATGTCACCCACGGACCACAGAAACGTGTAGAGAGCATCAAACCAAACAACTTTTCTCAGTAACATTTTTGTCCTAGGTGCGTCGCTTCGGCACTACAGGTGTTTCAACAAATCTCTTTTTCCGCCTAAATTCTGGCAACCAAACATAACGTTTGATCGCATCTCTTACGTTATTTCCTGTCTTGAAGCGATGCGTGACAGGGTTGCAAGGAATACACATTTTGTGAAAAATGACAGCTACAAACAGCTACATTATCTGATATAAAACAAAGCGAGGAACGCGTTCAGTAGCACAACGGGAAGTACACCTGCGACACAAGAAACGGTGCGAAAACAACATATTCAAAAAGGAATTGGTTATGTCGGATTTCGTTTCTAAGCCAAGGAATCATTTATTGGCAAATACCGTTGCCCAGTTGACATCTACAGGTTAGTCTCTCTACTTGTCTTTCTTATACTGGTTTCCTGTGACACTCTAAAATCATTTTGCTGTAAGTTATATGTACGTATTTGACAATATATATACAGTATTATCATTCTTAGTAGATACATTTAATCATTAAGTCTTGGTTTCATTCTATGTATTTCCGTTTTCTACCTCTAGAGTTAATCGCGACGAGACTGAATATTTCTATTCAACAATTTAAAGAAACTATTTTTTTTTCCAAATTTACCATATACCATTCCAGAATGTAGTCTATAACTCAGAACTTTTACCACTTCTTATAGCTCTCTCTACCTCTATAGTAGCAATAAATTACCCAAATACATAATTTTCAAATTTAGGACCTCTCTAACTTATATTAATTCCTGCCTCAAACAGCCAAATTACAGAATTCTTGCTACCTATCTTCCTAAAAAAAAAAATGGTTTAGATTTTCTTTCGAAAAACCCAAAACCTGAAAGTGTTCTCAAAGTTCAGCATAATGAAATACTTATTATAATTACGCTATAAGAAAGAAACTATAGTACTTTACAGAAGAGAATGTTGTTTATACCGGGTAACTGTGGTCGAGATGATTCAATTTCCGTAATGCTATGAAATGGCAAGAGCTGGCACGTGTGGGGAATAGAATTCCAGCTACTTGTAAACAAAACATAATTATACATGAAAGTACGCCTGTTTTGAACTGTCAACATAACAGGGTAATATCAAACACAAAGAGAGAATTTCTGAAAATAGTGGAGGTACCAGCGCTGGACCACTTTACCCTGAATGGCCCACACGGAGCAGCCTCTCTCTGTGGAACCTCACGCACGCATGCAGGTGGCACACACACGGTTCCTATGTCGTACAAATTATCACGTGGCTTTAGAGGAAACTCCTAACCACTCGGGAACTTGTGTTGATTTTTAACGAGGCTGCGAACCCCGCACCTCGGTCCCAAGAGACCAGAAAACGTGACGGACTTTTGAAACCCACTTCACAAACTTTGCTCTTTGTCAGAGCCTCCTTTCACAGATGGCAACCCTGCGTGGAAGCTTTTTTTGCTGAAAATTTCCTCTTGTGCGTATTCCATACAACGTCTGGCACCGTGTCCCGAGGGACTTGGCAATCCCACTTTCGGGAAAACCGTCTCGTAACAACTGACAACCGCAATCAGAGTTCTATGTGTAGCGAGAATCTTCATAATTGTCCTCTAGGAGAGTTGATTCTTTGTTGTCGCCCTGTGGGACAGAGTATGAACACGTAACCCACGGTCTGTAGAGCTACGATTGTAGTCAAACCTCTCAAAGTTTTAAATCGTCATTGCTAACCGGATGAAAAGTACCTAAAACGTTTAACAGTTTTGACATTTTGGGTCTCCTGCGACCATCTGCTAAACTTCTCTGAGAAAATTTTACAACCAAAAGTTTACCATCTTAACGTAAGCATGTATGTTGTTACTAGAGTACTGCAGCGAGAGGATTTCGCTCCAGCACCAAATAGTTCGCAAGGACGACGCTAGATATCGTAGGGAATTTAGAGCTTCTTCGCTCGAACTGGCAAAACGAACAGTATACACTCGAAACACTGTAGTACACGTATAACCGTAATTTGTCTGTGGCAGCGGGCCCTCAAATATGGATCGTGAAGTGAAAGACGCAGTAAAATTGAAAATTAAGTGAACATAGTCACCATCTCCATGTTAAAATGCAATTTTGTCCATCTTACCAATCTATAAAAATGAAATATTGGCTGAAACTACAATGGCGGATATTTTGTGTATACGTATTTTCATATTAAAATTATATTCGAATATATACGCTCGAGCCTAGCACGCTGGAGGATAGGAAACTCGGTCGAGTTCGAGGAATGAAAATGCCCCAGCAGGACTCTTGTTACGCACCTCCACCATATCCTTATCTTCGCAATTAGCCAAAAGTGGCATAAAAGCAAAGTAAAATACACCAAATCAAATTTTCTCCCCTCTATCGCTATTATTCTATCTCTCTCTCTCTCCAAACTGTTTGTTGCAAGATGATGTACGTTTAAATAATCTACCACATTAACCTAATAACACGAAGTAAAACATACACACTAAATTCAAGTACTTGAAATGGAGAACTTTGAAATTTTACCTGATCAAGCTGAGTTCTCGAATCAAAAATTTTAAAGCAAATAATCTATAACGGTTCGTAATATCCTAATATTTAGACAGGTCAAGTTAAGATATTCCAAAACGAAATACTGGGTACACCTACTAGTACCGCCGACCTTCATTGCAGAGTAGTTAGCACAGCGCGATACGATCCCTGTGGCGCCGGGTTCGAATTCTGGTCTGGGAATGAGTACTATTTGTGAGGATCTCTTCATCAATTTTATTATATAATCATTCATCCTCATCTTTATGGGCCTAATCGATGGCGAAGTGGTAACGTCCTCTCCTTGTAACCAAGGTTTCCCGAGCTCTATACAATTGGAGGCACATTGCACAGTGGTCCGGATCCCACTTTAAACTGTAGATCCAGTCCCAATAAATCTATCTCCGCATAAAGCCAACGATGTACCCATTCACAGATCTGGAGATAAAAATAGTGCTACATAATACAGACCAATATCACTCCTATCACCTCTGTCTATAATTTGTGAAAAAATCATTAAGGACAGATTATTCAGATTTACATATCCGCATATCAATACTTTCCAACACGGTTTTCTTCCAGGTAGCTTTTGCTTGATCAATCTTTCAGTTCTCCTTTCACATGCCACTAGGGCTATTTCCAAAAATTCCCAGCTAGATGTGATTTACTTGGATATTTCAAAAGTCTTTGACAAAATAAACCAAGGTCATCTTATTCACAAATTACGAACTAGATTTAACATACATGGCAAATTTCTCTCCTTAATCCAGGATTATCTACACTCAAGGAAACAGCGTGTCACCCTTTCAGGCGCCTCTTCTGATTTTCTTCCTGTCTTGTCTGGGGTGCCACAAGGAAGCGTCTTGGGTCCTCTCTTCTTCATCCTATATACGGACGATCTCCCTCAAAGACTTTCCTCACTTCCTGTCAATATACTCATGTTTGCTGACGACTGTAAACTTTTCAAAGAAATTTCAACCCCACAAGATGCTGTGATTCTCCAGAATGCTCTTTCCGGACTAGTCACATGGTGTAAGCAGTGGAACCCGCTGAAATGTTCCTCCCTCACAGTCTCTTTAAAAAAGAACAAAATAAATTTTCACTATGTTCTTGAAAACAATTATATTACCACAGTTGCCACCCAAAAAGATCTAGGTGTTATCATAGATGAAAAACTGAACTTTAAGGAACACATCGCAGCTACAACTAAAAGTGCAATGCGCCTCTTAGGCCTCCTCTACAGATTCACTGAAATTGATACTCCAACTTCTCTTAGCCTATTTTTCAAGTCATTCATTTATTCGATTCTTGAATACTGCTCTCCAGTCTTAGCCATGGTTCTAATACAAACATTTCTAGCACAGATCCGTCCTCAGCTTCTTTACCGCCATTGTTCGTCATAGAATTCATTCTCTGCGGCATCTTCAGAAACCTGACATCCTGACTACTTTGAACATTAAGTTACTGCAGACCCGACGCGATATGGCAGATATGAAATTTTTCTATAAAATCATCAATGGAAAAATTGAGATCTGAATTTCTACTTACACAATTCAACTTCAGAGTTCCCTCTCGATCGACCCGAAACACTCAATTGTTCCACAACTCTACCGCTAGGCTTTCCCTTATACAGCGCTCTCTGATCCACAGGCTGCCACAGTTCTTATAATAAACTACCCACAAACATCGACATTTTCGCCCCTGAAAGTATTTTTCGATCTTCTCTAAGAATGAATATATAAATCTTTTGTTTGTTTCCTTGTTTATGTCTTATCATGTTTATATTTAACTTTCTTTGTTTTTACTTAAAACCATCTTGACTTGTTCTTGTTGATTTATTAGAATTTTCAGTTAAAAATGGGCTTACAAGTGCTGTATCTGAAACTTTGAAAAAATAAATAAAGTTGACATAAATCAAGAATTCAAGTTAATTCAATTCACCCTCATCTTTGAGACTATCCAAAAGTGACAGAAAAGCGAATAAATTAAATGAATCAATCATCTACTTCACCTCTTTTGTTTATGGAAGAGAATGATTTATTCCCCTTTATCCTTTCTGTTTTTGCCTCGTTCGTTCGGCTACTTCACAGCAATTTTTTATTTCTGTTTCGCCTGTTGCACAAGTAGCAGTTGGATATTTGGTCCGTATCTCACTCGCTGCTCCAAATCGTTCAGCGGCTATGATAAACAAGGGAACAGAATGGTCCGCGTGGAACCAGAACCGTGAAAAAAAAAAAAACACATCTCACCTTCCCAGACGAATTCAATCCATCACGAAAACGGGGAACATCCATCCCCACCTATCAAGGGAGCTGCAACAGACCAGTTGCAATTCCACGCGGAGTTACATCGGAGGACGAACTACATTTTGATGGACGTTGTGCATCGTCCCGTCTCCGCGCTTGTTGGCGATGCTTCCGAATGCATTCCCCTCCCCACCTTCCGTCGGTCCCTCCGCTGCACGGATGGGTTGAAATCCAATTTCGAGCTCCACGCCGTTCTTCTGAGCACAGCTCTGGCGGAAGAATGCATCAAAGGAAGTTAATGCACTTTTTAGCTCCGTGCGCTACGAAACAGCCTGAAGAGTGCAATCTTTTCAAAATACATCAGTGGTATTTTGTTCAGCACTGTCTGAATAAGGATAGATTTTTTTATGCTTTCTGTACAAAATGGCTTCTCCTTTGTTTCCGCCAGATTTCCCACATGTCTCATTCGTTTAAAGACATTCAGTGGTCCATTCGGACTCTGTACTCTAAACCACCTGGGTTCGAGTCTTGCCTTTTGCAAGAGTTCCTTTCTTTCTTTTTCTTTATTACACGTCGCTTTTATATCTCTGTAGATTAATTGGGCCAAGGTGGTCTAGTTGTCGACCTCCGTGGCGGAGTGATCAGCGCAGTGCCCTACCACGCCAGGGGTTCCTGGTTCGAATCCCGGTTAGGACATGGATGTTTGTGTTTGTCCTGAATGAAAAAGTCTAGAATTGAGAATAATTGACGTGGGGTTTGCGTGAGGAGAGTTGCTGCTTAAGAGTTTTTCCTTTAAAACGTGCCTGAGTACTGAGTAGTCAGCGCATCGTGCTGCGACACCAGAGGTACAGAGTTCGAATCCCGGCTAGGACATGGATAATTCTCCAAAATCGAGAATTTAGTAAAAATTGATGAAGGTAAAAACTGATAAAGAAAGAGAATAACTGGAGATATTCCTTTATATAAAAAAAAAGTCGGTAGGGCATCTGACTGCCACGCGGGAGACCCGGGTTCGATTCTGGGTGATCTGAGATCGGATTTTTCCGACCTTGTCCCAGCATAAAGCGGCTCTGAGGCTCACCCAGCCTCAAATCAATGAGTATCTGGGTGCAACCCTGGGTTGTAAAGTGATCGAGTTCTAGAATGTGTAGTTCCCTACCGCCTTACCCCATTCATTCATGGCACGGTGTTATATGCACGGGAAACCTTATCTTTAACTGTAAGTTAATACCGACGGTGAGGATGAGTGATGACCGGACAAGGGGGAGATGACACTGCTCATCAATAACCCACCCCTTGTTATAAACATTCAGAGCAAAATGATTACAATCTTATCTGAAGCACGTACAACATAACAACTTACTTCCATTATGCCAAAATGATCAAGTGACAAAAATATTTAGCTTTGCGTTATTTTATGCAAGTTACAATGGATTACTATGTACTATATTGAGTAAAATTATTAATTACACAGAAAAACATTAAGGTATCCCCGATGGTTTAGTGGATATAGTCGTCGCCTTGTAATCAAGATATCTCGGTTGGATACCGGGTGGATGCACAGAATGGTTCAGATTCAAATTTAATCTAGTTCCAGTTTCGATCAGTTTGCTTTATATGTAGATGTGCGTGTGCGCATCTATGATGGGCGATCGCGTTGTTGAAACACGCAGACACACACACACACACACACACACACACAGACATTATGTATGCTACCCATGGATAGAAATTAATTAACATTAATTCCCGAATACGGAGTCAAAAGTAGTGTCCGAAACTTAATAGTTAAAATAGAAAATTCAAGTAATACAGTAAGAATCAACAGTGATCTTTACAAAGAACATTTCAATTGTGTTGTCTTCTTCTCATCATTTTGACGGTTGTTGTGTGTGTTTTCCAATCATCAGTATCATTTAATCCCAATCGATTCTTGTTGGCTACTCACCCAATGAGGCATAGATGATAAGTAAAATAAAACAATATAACTTGACTTACTTTGACTTATTTCCTGTTACTCCGCTACGGAGCATAGGGCCTCAACGAAGCATCGCCGAGGGACTCTTTTTCCAGCCATCTTCCTTTTCTCGTTCCAGGTCTTTCCTGCTTCCGATATTTCTTGCTCTATCGTCCTTCTCCAACTCATTCTTGGCCTTCCTCTCCTACGTTGTCCTTGTGGATTCAAGCTCAATTCTTGTCTTTCTATTGCCGATGGATCTTTCCTCAATGTGTGGCAGATCCACTTCCACTTTCTTCTTTTGATCTGTATTGCCACCGGTTCCTCTTGCGTACGTTTCCATAGATCTTCATTTGAGATAATATCTGGCCAATATATTCCCAGAAGTTTCCTTAGTCATATGTTTATGAATGTCTGTAGGTCTTAAGTAATTTTCTTTGTTACTCTCCAAGTTTCACATCCATAAAGGAGAACTGACTTCACATTAGTTCTAAAAATTCGCAGCTTAGTTCTTATTGAAATTTCTCTGGCTTTCCAAACTTTATATAGCTGAATAAATGCCACATTTGCTTTCCTAATTCTTGATCTAACATCATCTTCTGTTCCCCCTGTATTTGTCACCAAACTCCCCAGATATGTAAACTCTTTAACCTCTTCAATATTTTCCTCATTCAACTGGAAATTTTCCATCTTCCATATTTGTACTATTTATCTTTAAACCAACTCTTTTCCCTTCCTTATCCAAATATCCTAATTTATTTTCCATATTACGGTATGTGTGAGACAGCAGACAAACATCATCTGCAAAGTCCAAGTCTTCTAGCTGTTGGGTGAGACTCCAATTTATACCTCTCCTTTTTCCTTCCGTTACCCTCTTCATTACTTTATCAATTACCATCAGAAATATTGTTGGTGACAAAATACATCCTTGCCTTACTCCTGAAATAACTGGTATTGGATCCGTAAGTATTCCCTCATGCATAACTTGGCATGTGGAACCATCATAGGAGTTTTTAATAAGATCAATCATATGTGCTGGAATGCCATATTCTTTTACAATTGTCCACATTTTCATTCTATTTACAGAGTCAAATGTTTTCTGGAAGTCCACAAATATAAGGTACAGATTAGAGAAGTATTCCATACTCTGTTCTATAATAATACGCAGTGTATTTATCTGATCTATACAGGATCGGTTGCTTCGAGAGCCTGCTTGTTCTCTCCGGATCTTTTTCTCAACACATCCTTTAATTCGGTTTAAAATAATTCTACTTAGAACTTTACTAGGAACTGAAAGTAGTGTTATGCCTCTCCAGTTATTGCAGTTAGTAATATCTCCCTTCTTAGGTATTTTTACTAGTAAACCTCTTTTCCAATCTTCTGGTATTGATTTTGTTTTCCATATTTTTTGCAAAAAGTGGCTGTAATATTTCTATTGTCATCTCCATGTCTTCCTTAAGAATTTCTGGTGGAATGTTATCATTTCCAGGTGCTTTACCACTCTTTTGTTCTCTCAATGCTTTTTTAATTTCTTCTTTTGTTGGTTCTTTAGTAGTTATTTCATCTTCTATTTCATATTCTGGTATTTCTTCCGGTATCTCAAGCAAATCTTCTGTCCCTTCTATGGTTTGGTTCAATACTTCTGAAAAATGTTCTTTCCATCTATTGAGCTGATTTTCCTTATTCGTAAGGAGTACTCCATCTCTATTTCTCACTGGGCGGTTCCGTATGGTTTTCTTTTGAGACAAGATCTTTGTAATTTGGTATACTTCCTTCATATTTCCCTCATTTACTGCTTTTTCTGCCTTCCCGGCTAACTCACTGGTCCATTTTCTACGGTCAGCTCGCGCACTATATTTCACTTCATGACCTTTTTTCCTATATTCTTCTTGTAATTCTGCTTTCTTTTTCCTAGTTTTGCACATATTAATCTTCTGCTTAATGTGTTTCCTTTCTTCTATTTTCCTCCAAGTTTCCTCTAACATCCAGTTCTTTTTCTTAGGGTTTCTATATCTCAAAACTTCTTTTGATACCGTTGTAAATGTATTTTTCACCTTTTCCCAGTGTTGTTCCATCTCATCACCATCCAGCTCCCCTAGTTCTTGATATTTGTTTTGAAGTTGCAACTTGAAGTCCTGTTTATATAAAATACAAAGATTTTCGAGTTGTGCTACCCTAAAACAGCACAAAACTTAAAAGTGTGAGGAATCTACGAATTAAGAACGCATGAAAGTAGGAAGAGAGAAGAGATGAGAAAGATACAGTGTCAGACGAGGGAAGAGCGTGGAGAAATATAGGATTCTTTTAATTTGTTTTATAAGTCCACTTTCTGCAAATATAGGCTAATCGGGAGTGGACATACAGTTTAAGGAAGAACCCGACGCGCTAAATGGAAAGATAGGGAGTGAAGAGGAAGACAGAGCAACAGAAGTAGAAAGAGGTAGCAGATTGGGGAAAAAAGAGAGTGGCAGATACAGAATAATGATGATACACACAGAACAACATAAGACAGAGCAGAGTAAATCAGAGGGAAACAGCATGCGAATGGAGAAAGAAAGGCAGAAAGGGGGGGGGGAGAGAGAGAGAGAGAGAGAGAGGGAGAGGGAGGGAAGAGGTAGACCAACAAAAATACGCGCAGAGAAAGAGAGAGAGAGAGAGAGAGAGAAAGAGCAGGGGAGAAGAGGAAGGAAGCACGTGGCTTTGACAAAGAAGCAGTTGCTTGGATTGGGAGCTTACAGGATACATAAGCGGTACATATCCATGAACCAAGATTTAGGCATCCCGGGGAACGAATGCACGCGGAATCCGAGGCGTCCCAAGTCATAGCTGCGTGCACACGGAGCGGGGACCAGATGCGGGGAATATTTCTCTCCAGGAGGCTATACATCTGCTCGGGTCCCACAATCCAATACGGCGTAATATCGAAACTAGTTTGTCTCTGTTCCCTCTCCTCTAGCTCTTGAACGTCTTACGAAACCTCCGCCCAGATTGAATTCATTCGTACGGCAAATCCGATAGAGCGTAAAATAGGAACAGGAACACGGTGCGACAGGAACGTCGTCTTCTGTCACAAGGAACTTGACGTGGCGCCCGGCACCGCTTTGCCGAAGAGAAATTGAATCTTTGTGCTGGGGATCCTTGGTTCAATATTCTCTCGCGACAGACAGGCTGGGAGGATCCACGGTCGGTATTCTTTGACCCTTTCATCGTTTATGAAGTCCTTGACAAAGGTTACTTCCGGTAGTGCTGACGGTCGTTGACGAAGCAGAGTGACTGTAGGTGATTGGTGCGAATGTGATTGGAATCCTTATCTCGGAGCAAGCGTCTAAAGTCTGTCCCGTCTTACTCTAGAGCCATGCAGCGCATAACTGCAGAGAAGAGGGGAGGAATCGAGTGGACAGAGCGAAGAAGCATCCGATGCTACGAAGGCTGATAACCGAAGTCTCTTTCCCCCTCCACGCAGTCCCGTTCTCTCACGTGTTTATTGGCGGAGCAGTCTCACGTCACTACTTCTGTAGAGACTTATTTTCCTTCGCTTGCTCCGGAGATACCCGGGACGGAGTATAGTGCAGTGGTTCTCAACCTTCGTGACCCCGCGGCCCAAGAAATTCAATTTTCAAAAGTTGATGCCCCTATCCCATAATTATACTCGTAAACATCTATTTCTTTTTTAACTTTTCACATTAATTAATAAGTACACAAAACTAACTAACTAACTCACTCTCTAACTTTCTTGAACCCGAAGGTTCATGGCTGCAGCAACACAGGCCTTCCATCTGTCCCTATCCTAGGCAAGATCGATCCAATCCTTTCCATCCTTACCAATTTCCTTTAGGTCCATCTGAACGTTATCGCTCCATCTTCGTCTTGGCCTTTCTACAGGTCTTTTACCGTCAGGTTTCCCAACAATAATTCTGCATACTCTTCTTTCCTACTTCATTCGTACCTCATGGCCTGCCCACCAAAGTCTTATTGATTTAATCATTCCAATAATATCTGGACATGAATACAAATTATGTACTTCTAAATTATGTAACCTTCTCCACTCACCTGTCTCCTCATCTCTTTTAGGTCCAAATATTTTCCTAAGGATCTTATTTTCAAATACTCTCAATTTATGTTCCTCTTTCAATGTAAGGGACACTAAGTTTCGAATCCATATAATATTACAGGCAAAATTACTGTTGTGTATATGTTAACTTTTAGTTTCTTAGATATTAAACGAGAAGACAAAAGTTTATGAACAGAAAATTAACATGCATTTCCTGAATTAAACCTACTTTTTATTTCCTCTTTAATGTAATTTTCATTTTGTTAGTTTTACTTCTAAAGTACTTGAATTTGGAAACTGGTTCAAACGATTCATTAAATTAGGCACACACAGGAGATGTACTATGTAGATTTTCAGCGAAAAATGCAGGCTCGACCAGGACTCGAACCCGGGTCTCTGGCAATCCGTGCCATTGCTCTACCGCTGAGCTACCGAGCCGGCCTGGCTTCCCCCGCATTTTCGCTGGCGCTGTTTTACCTGTGTGAAATCGTCTCTGCAAGTGCTACTGCAACGGGATCTGTTGCCATAGTACATCTCCTGTGTGTGCCTAATTTAATGGATTGATATCTCTACGCTGGGAGGAACCAGGCAACGTCGACGTCTATAGTGTTTCAAAGGCAACAGATCCCGTTGCAGTAGCACTTGCAGAGACGATTCGAGTCCTGGTCGAGCCTGCATTTTTCGCTGAAAATCTACATGGTTCAAACGAGTTTTTATCAATAATTAGATTGTGAATATTACCTAACACTTGGTTTCGGCCTGTAAGCATATATTTACTTTCTCTTTGCTAACTTCCTTAGCTGCTTTAAAAAATATTTTAGCATTATTCTTAATTGTATTTACATCATCCCCCAGTAAGTCTACATCATCTGCATATGCTACCAGCTGAGTCACACCGTTTAATTCTAGTCCTTTGTTAGTTTCTTTACCTTCCTAACAGCGTATTCTAGGGCAAAATTAAAGAGCAATGGAGATAATAATGCATCTCCTTGTTTTAACCCATCACATCATGAATTGTAAATTTGCCAGACATATTAATATCCACACGAATTTTACTTTCTGTTTCAATGGTGCATACGTTTATCATATTATCAAGCTTCGTAGGTATTTTAAACTCGACGAATATATTATACAATTTATCTCTTTTGACTGAATCATATGCTTTTTAAAAATCAATGAATAGCTGATGGACATTTTGATTATATTCCCACTTTTTCTCAAGTGTCTGTCTGATGTGAAAAAAATTGATCCGTTACGTTTAAATCCACATTGATAATCACCTATAAGTCGGCGCCACACCGTCGGTCGACTGCGAGTCTATACAAGTTTATTGTGCAGTTGAATTTCGTAAACGTTGGATGCTGATTGCGTTGGGCAGCAGTCTTCATCAACAATCGAAGGTAAGTGTTACGAAATATGGCCTATTGTTAATATTTCTGTCATGTATTCATTCTTGTTACTCTTTGTTGTTTTGTTGAAAGTTTAGAACTTTAATTTTCTTATCTTCAACAAAGACCGAGACAACTTGTCATGAATTCCTTCTTTATCGGAAATGAACCAAAGATGGATTGCCAACTCATTTTTCTATATATTATTACCAATCAGGGTGAATAGGGCCACTTTTCTGATTAAAATGTGAAATGTACGTAATTGGCCTGACGTTGATAAATAAAAGTAATGTTCTTTATTATTTCAGATGGGGAAATATAATCGTAAAAGACAGCAGAAATGGAGTGAAGATGACGTAAGGAAAGCAGAACAGGCATTGAGAGCAGGAATGTTTACTTGCGGACGTTGTCTCAACAATCCAGAAACATAAGAAAAGAAATGTTCCAAAAATTAGCACTTATGAGCATGCAAATCTTGCCATTTTATAATTTTCTTTTCTGAAATATTGTACTTTGTGTGATTTTCCAAATTATGTATAATTTTATATAGTTGGTGCCGTTTATATGCATAAAATATATGTGGCCCTAGTGACCTTACAAGTGACCCTATTCAGCCGGACATGTTAGGGTGAATAGGGCCAAAGCATGTATTTTTTCTTTTATTTGTTATAACATTATAATATTCTTGAAATGCAAAATTTGATGTGGACTCTGTAGTAGACATATGGTTCATTATATTTGTGTTAAAAAATCCTACATTAAAACATTCAATACAGTAGTTCTAGGTGATTTTCTTAAAAGTGGCCCTATTCGCCCCAGTTGACCCTAGAGGTACATGGATCTGTGCCCGGCGCCTCCACCATGCTACGTTTTGGGCCGTTCGCCGGCTCAAACTGTTTGGCTGCGAGAGGTTGTATGTATATATATATATATATATATATATATATATATATACACACACACACACACACTACCGACAAAAAGTTTAAGACCAGCAGGAAAAAGTGCCAAAAATCAGTAGAAATGAATGTATTTCATAATTAATCTACAAGAAACAGATGTAAAATTCTGCTTGGCAATCCTCATATTTTGCTTTCATCAATATGTCTGCCATGGGCCTTAATGACAGCAGCGCAAACACGTGGCATGCGCTCCAATAGTTTTCCAGATAGGATGGTTGAATGTTACGCCAGGCATTGTTGATGAATTCCCATAGATGTTTTGTGCTGCTGGGTAACTTCTTCCTGATGTTCCTATCGATTTGGTCCCATAGCAGTTCAATTGGTGAAAGATCAGGAGACTGTGGTGGCCACGTCATGAGAACTAATGTCCCTTCTGTTGCCTTGCGTTCCAAATACCACGTGCACAATTTGGATGTATGTTTGGGATCATTATGTTGTTGAAAAATAAAACCATTACCAACAAGACGACGACCAGAAGGGATGGCATGGTTCACCAATACCTGATGATACCCTTCTTTAATAATGTTCTCTGAATTTTATGAAGGTCCCCCATCTGGTTGCCGGCAAAACATCCCCACACCATTACACTTCCACCCCCAAGTTACACTGTGGAAACAAGACACTCTTCTTTCATTCTCTCGCCGACCTTTCGACGCACAAAGGTTTGCCTATTGCTGTCAAATAATTCATATTTGGATTCGTCGGTCCAGAGTACCCGTTTCCAGTTATCCAGTCCAACCTTGGTGCGTTTTAGCCCAAGCCTCGTTTCGGCTTGTTCACACGTCATAACAATGGCTTTCTAGCAGCTACTCTGCCATGCAGTCCTTCTTCACGAAACCTATTCTTCACCGTTGACACAGACACAGGCGTCACTCTGCTGTTATTCAGGGAAGCAGCGATGACTGGTGCTGTTAGGCACCTGTTCCGTTTGCTAGTTACTGTAATATATCAATCGTCAGCTGCAGACGTTACACGAGCTCTTCCACTACGTGCATGGTCAGCATGAATGTTGGTCTCTGGTTCCATACAACACTCCATACTGATTTTTTGGCCGTTTTTCATGGTGGTCTTAAACTTTTTGTCGGTAGTGTGTGTATATATATATATATATATATATATATATATATATATATATATATAAATAATATGAGGAGGCAGAATAATTAATGCTCTATGCCCCTTACCAGTATTTATTTAGGATATTCACTTAACGAGGGAGAAGTTCACGCCAGAGCCGAATTAAATGGTAATTATACACTGATAATAGAAGGACCAGTCGTCATCACTGTACCTGTTGATGTTCCCGCGATGCTGGCCAGCGGAGGGTGTCTTACGTTGGGCACGGCCCAAACCTCCGCGCGGGCTCACTCTTCGGTGCACACACTACTACTCGCTTCCGACTCTCCCGGCCACTAACTTCTGACTGTCCCGGCGACCTCTCGTCACTGGGGACTTGGCTGGTGTTTGCTGAGTTAGCATTTAATGCCGGCTCGTGACACAATAATAACTAAACCAATATATTCGCGTGTTGTTTATTGTCAGGCTTGAAGATTTGCTTCCTAACATAGCCGTAACTTGGCAGGGACATTTAAAGGGCCCCGTGCTGGTGATCACATCACCTCCAGAATGGCAGAGATCGAAAATGTGTGTCGCCTCCCCGATGGCGCAATGGTAGCGTCCTCGTCTTGTAATCAAGGGGTCTTGGGTTCGATACCTGGTGGAAGCACATAGTGGTTCGGATCCTACTTTAAACTGTAGGTCCAGTCCCGATTAGCCATACTGTGCATCAAGTGGACTTAAAGCACAAAATCAATCAAATCGGAAATGTGTGGAGACCTACCCCCACATCCTCTAAATGTACCTTAATGGCACAATGCTTTATGCACGGGGAGAGAATATTACCTTACTTTACCTTGTGTGTGAAAGCTGCCTTTATCTCCTTAGGATGATGCAGCTCTGTAAGAAACGATCCTTACATCTTAAGAATACTCCACGTTCTCTGTCATATCTCTTTTCTGTCTGAAAGAAGCAGTAAACTACGAGTACAGCAAAAGTCATGGCAACTACTTTCTTCCACGATAATGCGGGTCAGGCAAGAAATTGTAAAATATACAACTGGAAGGTCACGATATATGCTAACGTTTAATGTACGAATTTTGAACAACATAGAGATATCTATCAGGATAGAGAAAAAAACATCAATCGTTCGTTACAAATGTCGTCCTGAACGTTGCATGTCGGCAGTTGCTTCTACTCCACGCCCGAATGCTGCTGCCCACCTCATAACAGTTCAGTATGGTAGAGCATCAGTTCCTAAAGTTTCCACAACCTCAGTGTGACATTCTCTCGCATTCTTTCTACGGAGATCTGCTATTTTCACATAAGAACGCTGTTCACTCCGCTTCACGTTCATTCTGCACTGTTAAACATGCACCGACTTCCCCACTTCCCTCAGTTCAATGTCTTGGCAGCCACTGCCATCTAGTGGCGCCACAATACTTTGCATATGACGGGGTCTCCACCATAGGCGTAGCTAGAACTTTATATTTGGGTGTGCACAAAGAAAAAAAATGAGGTCTTGTACCTTTTTAATAGCATATTTTGCAACACAATCACTTGGCTCTTTAACTGCACTGATGTTTGTAAAGGAATATAAATTCACTACATGACAGTGTTCAAAATTTTTGAATATATGTAGTAGAAAAAAATCAAATTGCATAGAAATTACACACACACAAAATGTTCATAAATGTTACAAACAAATACATCAAAATACACGTCATCTATAACAAGATACGTCTGTCAAAAGGTACAATGTTCTTAAACCCATCAATAACTTCATTTACATCAATAAATAAGCTTTTTCCTGTTCCACAAATAACAAGAGCAGGGCTTCCAATCTCTCCTGCATCTGAGTTGCTCTTAATTTAGTTTTAACTTGGGTAAGCTTGGAGAAAGCTCTATCTCTCACGTGCAGCTTGTGACAGGTATAGATGAAAAGCGCTGTAATACAGAGTAGAATGCAGTAAATAACTTTTTTCTCCAATGACATCAAAAAATCGAAAATCTATAGACACTCGTTTGATCAGCGATAATGCACACGTTTGTACCAAGTAATGACATTTTCAACTTTTTACAAACTGCCGCTCATTTTCTGTCTTATTGAAATATCTGTCTTTAATTCTCTTCGATAAAGCAGCCCATTAGGGTGTGCCTAGGCACACCCGGCACACCCCGTAGCTACGCCTATGGTCTCCACTGTATATTTAAAAATTTCTTGTCTAACCTCCATTATCGTGGGAGAAATTGGTTGCCATGACTCTTGCTGTAACCCTCGTATAATTATGATTTAGTATTCCCCTCTTAATCTTATACCCAGGTGGAGAGAAATCCACAAAAACACCTAAGAAAGAAAGAAAGGCCACAAAAATGAATGCATCTGGCGACGATTGTAATTTAATTTAACGCGACGCCTGACGAAACTCCAGAAAAAAATGACATTAAGGGAAGATCTATTCTCTCGTTATCTCACACACCCCTCCCCCCAGCCGCTTAACATACCGGAGATGTCTTCTCGGGTTCTGCCAAAGACAGATTTGCAGCTTCGTGTAATATCGATAATCGAATGGCTTTGTTAGCACGTCACATCCAAACCCACCCTTTCCCCGCGCTGAGCTTGTCATAGGGAAGCTTGCCTCGACATCGGCAGACACTAGGTAAGGAGGGAACGGGGGGAGAGGGGGTTATCGCTAGGTGATTACGGCTCATTAGACGTCATCCAGCTGCATTATTCATCCTAAGGGTCTTCTTTCTTTCTGTCTCATCTTCTCTGAGGGACTGCGAAGGAGGGGCAAACCAATCTAAAAATCTTTTAATCGTTTTGCTGCCTGTCAAGTTCTTTCTTTCATGCTGAAACGGTAAAGTGAAGAATACTGACACTCTTAAGAGCCATTCTTTTGAAATTCGAACAAAAAAAAGGGATATTTGGATAGTTGTATTTTTTGATTGGCTTGATTTCTTTATATGTTGAAGTAGGTTATGAGAAATGAATATTGTGCAATTTTGAGACCTTGAAAATGTTTTCCCTCTCATGTAGAAATTGTCAAACTTCAAGGTCAGACCGTCCATTTTCTAAGAAAAGTGAAACATTGGTAAGTTCAGAGTGCTGTTCTTCGTAAATCAACAACATCCTAAACTTTTGTTTGGATATACTGTTAATATAAGACTGTTTGTTTATATACATTCAAATGTTTTGATGCGACATTGTTGCTTTCCACTGTTATGCGACAACAAAGAGGGTCCAAAATGCAGTTTTTTCCTGTTTTCGGCCCTTAATATCTTGGTTAAGCAACAGTACCTCAAAGATTTGCTTACTGGTCATTGAAGCTCACTATTAGGGCAAGCTACCTGATATAGCACAGTACTTGGGTATTGATGCTGTTAGCAGATATAACCCCTTCAATACTCAAAAATTGTGAAATCCGCAACTTTATAATTAGACTTCGCCTATATCAAAACAGAATCAAGCAAGAAATTAACTAAGTATGCCATCTTGTAGCTTAGTATATGTACAAACACATGGTAATGAGAAAACTTTGGGGCCTCGTCCCGTTTTCGAGAAGAAAAAAAAATAAAATGTTAAGAATGTCAATGTATATTACCACACTTCCTCCCCTATCAAAAAGTGCAACAGCCCTTTCTCCTACTCTTCTTTATTCCAAATGGAACAGCCCATGTCTTGACAAGTTGTGGGACAGTTTTAGTTTTTCTTTCTTTGATGGATGGCGTAGTGGTAACGTCGTATTCTTGTAATTAAGGGATCCCTGGTTTGATGCAAGGTTGAGGTACAAGTTGTTCGGATCCCACTTTAAACTGCAAGTCCCCAGTGACTGAGTGATGATATTATGAAATCAATGAAGTGACACTCCCAAAGAACAAGCAATCATCCCCAGACCGGGATTCGAACCCGAGACCCCTGGCGTCGTGGATTGCTGTGGTAACCACTCCACCACGAAGGTCCGCTCTTAAGCATACCTAAATTGAAATTGGTTTATGTTGGTAATCTCGCACACACAGCATAGTGCTACAAGTACAGACTTTAACAAGAAAGTTATGTTTTATTTGGTACAACAATACAGAATCTTTAACAAACATACTCTTAATACAACATAGACAGTGGCGTGCCAAAAGGGGGTGGTGGTGGGGATAATAACTCCCCTTTGGCCCAGTAAAAAGAATGCTAAAGGCAGGAAAATGGCAAAACGATGGCTGCCTAATAAACAATGTATAGCCCCTAGCCCCCTTTCGAAAGTCCTTGGCACGCCACTATATATAGAGCTTAGTAGAGCTTTGTTTTAAGCCCACTTTATTCACAGGAAGGTTAATCGGGACTGGGGCCTTGCAGTTTAAAGTGGGATCCGAACAACTTGTACTTCAACCTTGCATCAAATCAGGGATCCCTTAATTACAAGAATGCGACGTTACCACTGCGTTGTCCATCAAAGAAAGAAAAACTAAAACTGTCCCACAACTTGTCAAGACATGGGCTGTTCCATTTGGAATAAAGAAGAGTACGAGAAAGGGCTGTTGCACTTTTTGATAGGGGAGGAAGTGTGATAATTTACATTGACATTCTTAACATTTTATTTTTTTTCTCAAAAATGGGACAAGGCCCCAAAGTTTTCTCATGTCCATGTATTGGTACATATAGTAAGCTACAAGATGGCATACTTAGTTAATTTCTTGCTTGATACTGCTTTGATATAAGTCTAATTCTAAAGTTGCGGATTTCGCAATTTTTGAGTATTCAAAGGGTTATATCTGCTAACAGCATCAATATCCAAGTACTGTTTTATATCAGCTAGCTTGTCCTAATAGTGAGCTTCAATGACCAGTAAACAAATCTTTGAGGTACTGTTGCTTAACCAAGATATTAAGGGCCGAAAACAGGAAAAAACTGCATTTTGGACCCTCTTTGTTGTCGCGTAACAATGGATAGGAACAACGTCTCATCCAAACAATTGTATGTATATACCCAAAATCTTATATTAACAGCATATCCAAACAAAAGTTTTGGATGTTGTTGATTTCCGAAGACACAGCACTCCGAACTTACCAATGTTTCACTTTTCTTGAAAAATAGACGGTCTGACCTACAGGGGAGGGAAATTTTTTTTCAAGGTCTCAAAATTGCACAATATTTATTTCTCATAACCTACTTCAACATATAAAAAAATCAAACCAATCAAAAATACAACTATCTCACTTTGATCGAATTTCAAAATAATGGCTCTTAATGTGCGATAAAATAAAAGGGATTCTCCCTGTGGTATTTTCTTGACGTAAATGGACATCGGTTTCAAGATTATTTAGCAAGGAAAGATATTAGAATAGCCCCCAGAATTCTTATAGTAATTTGTGCTCCATTTTTGCTACTATTTGTAATTTTTGAGTGCTTGAATTCTACACTGGAATGACTTAAAGGGTTTTGGACCATTGCTATGTAGGCTGCTTCTATTATTTTTCTTAGTTTTTAACAATTGAATCTGTTTGTAGTACCGTTATGTTGCTCCACTAAATCCTATGTGATTCACCCCATGCATGTTCGACTATCTGTTTTGCCTTTGCGTATGTGCAGATTTTGCCCATATATCCTTTTCTGTAGAGAGCATCCTAATTCTCCTGTGTAAGCTCGCCCGCATTCAGATGGTATGTTGTGTATCCAGTTTTTGCTAACTTGTATGGGGTTCTCTGGTTTGGTGTCTTCTTACTGCTGTATGATGTTCATTGTTTCATTTGTTTTATTTACTTCGATTTTCTGCCACATTTGGCTAATTGCAAATATGTTTTATCTTCCTGTAAGAAATTTGCGAAAAATTTCAGTAAAGTATTTTATGATAATTTACATTCCTGTAGGATAATTTGTGAAAATGATGTCTTCATAATAACCTCAGTCTTGCCTTATGTACTTGTAAAAAGAAGTTGTGAATCTCGGGCAAATAGTCCTCTTCGTCGCACGAGTAGTAGCTCTGTATCGTATTTATGTATGTGTTGTAGAAGTTTATACTGCTGATAATATTTAAAGCCGTATTAAAGAAGTTGTACAGAAAGGACACATAATACAATTACAAGTTGACATACAGAAACACAAAAAAATGAGATAAAACATTCAATTACACATAATTAACAACATAGACAACGAACTAACATAAAAATAGTAAAATACTAAGAAAGATGAAGATTGAATCCTAATACAATAAATATTCAAGCAATATAATTACCTAGAATGATAATGAATTTTCATGATTTGCTTTATGAATAATAAGAAAAAAGACCATAACATCTTCTGAATAGTAACCTTACTAGCTAAGAATGATTCACTTTCAAACATGTGAATGTTAGTAAGTTAGGTACTTAATCTTCCTTCTAAAACATTCTCCATGGAAAACATTCTCTTCTTGTTTCAAGGCTAGGCTGTCTAATTTGAAAAGTTTCAATATGTTATCACACTCGTAGTAGTATGAATTTGTAATATACAAATGCTATAAATCTCTTCAAACAAACAGCAACATGGCCATGTATCGAAATCTAACAACTCCTCTAAAGCTCGGCAGGGATCTGAAAGAGATGCGTGGTACAGATCGCGTTGTAAGCCACAGATTATCACCGAAGGCGCTGTTTTGTTTGGAAAAGAGTTCAGTCATTGTTTAATTTTGCAGAGAAAACATTTTGAAGCCTATCTGCCTTCCCCGCCTACCAGCATGTCAAAATCAACTCATTGTTAAACCGTTATGATACAGGAATGCACAGTCGATGGGTCCTGTTGCATCCCTGGGGATACCTTTGACATTTTCCAGGAAGGGAATTTTCTAGCGGAATGAGTGGATTATTCCACTTTGCCTGGAAGCATGCATATCGTGTAATTAAAGAGAAGGGGGCCTGTCCTTTTGACCCCTTATCCCTGATTTCATTACTCCTCTATGCAAACCTTCTATCTTATCAAGGAGGTTATCAAGGACAGGAATTTCCTGGTTGTACATATCCAAGGGAGCTTCAGGACCCTTTTCTTCGGTGGCCCTTTCCCTCGAAGCAACCCACGCCTCTCCACCCTTCAAAGGGATGCGTAGGGAATCGTGCGTAAAAAAGCGAAAATCTTCAACCTTCACCCCAAGAGCTTTCCGAAGTAAAATAAGATCGTCTCTCAATATTAGAAATGACGCTGGATGGGAAATAGACCTTGTACGATTGAAAAGAACCCCAACGACTGCTAATATTGGAACTTCGCTTGCCTTCATAGCCGGTAAAATTTCCTTCCATTCAAGCTCTCAATGGGCCAATGGAAAAGCATGTCAGTAGAAGCATTCAAAAGGCACTCGTCATTTTTTTTTTCCGTTGAAAAGAAGTCAGATTTAATCTTAATATGCGTTCGTAATTAGCAGATTATTTTGTCAGCAGGGTAGAGAGTACACCATGATGTCCATCCATAATGAGTTCTTTTATAAGAATTTTCTTTACAGCATCATGTTTAAAAAACTGATTATAAGGAAGATCAAAGCATCATCAGAATGGACACCCTTTTCAATTTGGTACATACACTAAAAAAAGCACGACTCTACGTTTCCATAAAAAATGAAGGCTGCTTATTAGTCACCCACAATTTGAATTAAATAACATCCCATTTAAGTTGGAAAAGTGGGGACCTTCGGGTTGTTTGGCAGCCTATCTTCTAGGGAATTGCCACCGGGGGATATACCTTGCATCTCGTAATATTGAATAGAAATAATACCCAAACAATAATTGAGGACTAAAAGTGGGTAACGTTGTAAGTGCCAGAAGCGAAAGAGTTGGGAAATCGCATCGTTCACCACATCAGCCCGCAAGGAAGCTCATCTAGTGACCTCTTTACACGCCCTTTGAACTACGTAGAGGGCTACCAGCCACTTTTCACGTTTACCACATTATAAAGAATGGCACATTTCACAGTTGAACGTGGAAAACGGTGTTTGAATTCTTGTGGCACTTAAAGCGTTTACCAATTTTAGTCTTCAATTATTATTAGAAACTGTCACTTTTACTGTCAATTTATTATTTTTGTTACATTCTTGAGGAGGATGATTCCTTTACTTTTTTCATTTCATGCAGTTCATATTCTAAAATAAATGGTTATTATACAGGGTGTTTCCGTGACATTGAATCAAACTGGCAGGGTGGATGGAGATTGACCCAAGTACTAATCTGAGATAAGAACCTCTGTCCGGAAACGCGTCATTAAAAGGCAAAACTAGTTGGGGCTGCGTATGACAGTGGAATAGGACGACTGAAAGAAGCGGCTGTAGATGTAATACGGACATTCAGGGTGCACAGTCTGGCAGTAACGGCTGACGATTGGGTGCCGAGCTGAGGGACACCCCTTGCATCCCCTCCTAGCAAGAATCCTTGCTGCCTGTGCTATCTTCAGAACGACTCTAGGAATGTTAGAGAGGATGCGATGCGACAGAGCTTCTTGCGACGACGCTGTCGTGCCTGCATCGCCGCTGGGACCGCCATTTTGAACAACTACCGTAACGTTTTCGTCGTAGAGTGATACATTGATTGTTTAATTTTGTGTTTTAAGTCTACTTTATGCACAGTTTGGCTAATGCGGACTGGACCTACAGTTTAAAGTGGGATTCGAACCACTATGTGCCTCCACTGGGTATCGAACCAGGGACACCTTGATTACAAGGCGACAACGATACCACTGCGCCATTGGTGAGGCCATAGAGTGCTACAATACACTGTATTAATGCCCGTATTAAATCTACAAACCGCATCTTTCAGTCGTCTTATTCCACTGTCATGGACAGGCCCAAATATTTATGGCTTATAACTTTTTAATTACTCATTTCTTTCATAAAGTATTTTGTTATTTGCGATGTAGTACTAAATTATGTGTAAGCACACAATACTCACATACATATCGTGCATGTGACAACCCTGAAATTGAGCCTAACACTACGTACAACCCACCAACGCCTTGTTTAAGTTGGGTTGCCTAGCATAAAATGCTACTATCCCAAGACTTTTCGTGAACTCTGTACAAAAATGAAATTCGAACTTTTGCCTAAATTTGATTCTTGGATTGCCTGTATGTAGTACAAGATGAAATCAACTTGAGTTTACATCTGGAAACGCTTTTTCATGGATTTTCGGAATGTCTTATATAACATCAAAATGACAAACATTGAACCTCTTACCTGAAACAGGAGAACGCAAGTTTGTGAAACTTGCTTCACATAAATCTTCTCCAAGCATGTATCCGGAAAGCAATAATAAACTTCTGCTTCTTTGGTTGTCCCAAGAGGGCGCTAAAGAAGTGTGTAGCGGAGTTTTTATTTCTTTGGAACCCACGTCCTTTCGTTCCTGGTTGTATAGGAATAAGGAAAACGGAACTTTCGACTAAGACAAGTGCTTACTCCTATTCGTTTTGACTCACAACGAACATATGGGGTCATTAGGAACATCTGTAGTTCACTCGGGTAGAAACGGGTCGTCAAAAATATGGAAGTAAGTTTCGACGTCCAGATGCGAGTTTAAGTGCTCATTAGGTGTCGTTCTGAGTTAAACTTGAAATCACGGAAAAGAGTTTTCGTATCCCTTATGTTATGAAAGCACGTCTTTTGGAGCTTCAACACAAAAGTGGCAAGCGGTGTAGGGGAAATTTTGCCAAGTGAAGAGAGATTTCTGTTTTTTAAGGAAATTCGGACGAATTTTAAGCTAAAAGGCAAATTCAGTGATCAAAACTTCATGAAAATTTCAAGAAACCTGACTCAGTTTCACAAAGTTTGCTAACTAACTAACTCTCTATACTAACCTTCTTAAACCCGACGGTTTATGGCTGCAGCAACATAAGCCTTTCCATCTGCCCCTATCCTGAGGAAGATCTATCCACTCTTTTCCATCCCTACCGATTTCCTTTAGGTCCATCTCAACGTTATCCATCCAGCTTCGTCTTGGCTTTCCTGCAAGTCTTTTACCATCAGGTTTCTCAACAAGAATCCTCTCCCATTCGTGGCACATGGCCTGCCCACCTAAGTCTTCTTGATTTAATTAGTCCAATAATATCTGGACATGAATACAATTTATGTAGTTCTACCTTATGTAACCTTCTCCACTCACCTGTCTCCTCATGGCTTTTAGGTCCAAATATTTTCCTAAAGATTTCATTTTCAGACTTAAAAATTTTGCTGATTTTCTTATTTCCACGTCTTTCAGTATGAGCCAATATGAGCCACGCTATTTATTTTACGTCGCTCTTCTACAACTCTCCCGGTTAATAGGGACGATGTTGAGGAACTTACAAAATATGTAATGGAAGACATACACGCCTTGTTTGATGCAAGTCCACTTTATGCTCAGATAAGCTATAATAAGACGGATGATTAAAGTAGGACGCAAACAACCGTGTAATGTGCCTCCACAGGGAATTGAACACGGAACCCCTAGATTACAAGGTGACAGCTTTACCGCTAAGACTAATCTTGAGTCTTGAAGTACATAGTATATGTAACGTAAGTATATAGTATCGTAACATACCCTACAGTATGTGGGATCGTACAATGGGTGATGTAGCTCATTCATCATTCATTCCCCAATCATTGGCATACTCGCTGTTCATGGTAATCCTGATGGTAAGGTGCGAGAGATACTAACTGTACAGTTAAAAGGCAAAACACAGACTGGATGAGCATGGTGAATGGAAATACCTATCTTTCACTGTGTGGAAGTGCTCCCTCGAGGTGTCGAACAACGGACCGCCTTTACAAACGACGTGTCCGTCCTAGTGCAAGTCTGAAAGCCCAGACTTCACCCTTCTCCCAGACTTGTAGCTCGCACTTCTGCACCCTCCGACTGATAGCGTCACTGACCACTATGAATGATGGCTTAGAACTGACCGCTCTGACGATGTCTGTGTATTTTACATTTTGAAGATTCTACAGATTGTTACGGTATGTCACACCATACACTTTCACAGTATATACAGGTCATTTCTCAAGCAACTCTTCTTAAAGTTTTTCTGTTCGTCACATTGTTTCGACGCTACAAACACTCTTAAGAACGGGTTTTTTGCGGAATGCATGGATTTGCGTAACCACAAATGAATTAGCCTTGCAATTACAATTAACAAAATTAACATATATTTGTTAATCAGGTAGATATCCGCCTAAGTCATGTCATAAACTAAACTTGATTGTCTTGTCTCGATTTTACAGAGTCCTGCCCCGTCCTCGGTTTCGTTACGAAGAATCCCGAAGGGTCGAGTCTCGTTCTCGCCTCGGTTAAGTCGCAAACGACAGGAAGCAAGTGACATGCGACACGAGGAACAGTGATTTCAGACCGATATAGTACGAGAGTTAGTTTCGAAGTCCCTGGTTCGATACCCGGTGGTTCGAAACTCACTTTAAAATGCATGTCCAGTCTCGGTTAGCCTATCTGTGCATAAAGTGGACTTAAAACACAAACTAAATCAAATAGGGTTTCCAAAAAACGTTGCTGTTACTCTGAAAAAAAGGTAAAGTGTTCCCCTGTGCATAGCACCACGCCATGAAGGCGTATAGGGGGTGTGGGGGTAACGCCCCACACTTTCTTGATCCGGTTGTGAGTGGGGTGATGTGATCAGCATCACGTCCCTGACCACCTTTACCCCCCAGGGTTTCCCCCAGGTACCCATGTTATTCGACGCTGGGTGGGCGCCGGGGCCGCTTCCATCGTTAGAAAAGTTCCAGGATTTGAACCGGCCCGGGGATCGAACCCGGGACCTTTAGCATGGTAGTCAGACGCGTTACCGACTGAGCCACCGCGGCCACGCTGTTACTCTGAACCTAGGAGAATATTCGTGTGCATTTCAGAACTGCGTGGCAGCTTTTTGGATTTTCCTTCCGGCTTTCATTGGCCCTGCTGTGTTTTCGCGAACTCTACACTCTGACTCAGGAATCGGTGGTTTCAAGGACACGCATAACAGCAGAGAAGGGGAGGAAGCGAGTTTGGCGGAGCAAGGCAGTGCAAGCGATAACTTCAACCGCGTTTTCCCCCCTCTGTGCACTTACTTCTTCTCTCACGTGTTCATTGGTCAAGCCCTCTCGAATCACCACTTGCGCAGAGACTTGTTTTCGTTCGCTTGCTCCAGAGATTCCCGGGACAGAGTGTAATCTTACATATGGGGACTATCCACAGGAAGGAAATATCATCGCCCAGACTCCATAGTTTTAGCACAACTTCCATTTTTTAGGCCCACAAGATGTAACTTAATGAATTTTAACAGTGTCAGATAGGAAAGAAACGAAAGGACGTGTGACAGTAGAATGTAAAATGCGATTGGTTCTAAATAAACTTTCACACATATCCCTTCATTAATTTCCTCGACATTTGGGAGCTGAAATTATGGGTTTCAAGCTGACAGATGTTTAAATTGGAAACTAAGAAACAGCAGTACACTCTGTAGTAATCACTACGGGTGTTTGTAATCTAGAAAAGTTGGTACTGGCACGGCGGAAAAAATGTCACCCCGATTCAGACTTCGGAAAATGATTTCGAATTCCAGGAGTCCGTTCAAAAATCGTCATTCTGGATGTTTTCTGCTGTATAAGTGTCCGAAATTTCTTGAAATTAGCAGTTTTTATTCCAGAAATTTAAAAACAACCATTTTGGGGTGGGAGAGAATTGTGTGTAGTATTCGAGATTCTTAGAATGTCTGCCTTCTCGATGGCGCAGACGTAACGTCGTTGCCTTGTAATCAAGGGCTCCCGGGTTCGATACCTGGTGGAGCACATTGCACAGTGGATCGCTTCCCACTTTAAACTGTAGGTCCAGTCCCGATTAGCTTATCTGTTCATAAAGTGGACTTAAATAAAAAATAAATCTTAGAGCGGCAGGAAAGGTTTAATATTTCCCGTACTGAAAATTCCCAATTTTGCATAACGTTGTTGAGGTGGAGCGTTGCAAATTTTCGATCTCAGCCTTAGTGGAGGCGATGTTATGGAGCAGCTGTGAAGGACTAAGTGATGAGCATGATCCTTGAAGTAGACACAGAAAGTTGAAACATTAATTATTGTAAACGCTCGTATAAAATGGAATAGCGACAGTGATAAGCCGGTATACCGTTTGGAGTGCACATCTCCAGCTGTAGTTAGACTCCAAACTTTCCCACCGATAAAGCGATGCACATCTTCATGAATTCGCGATGGAATCAGAACAGGGCACCAGACTAGAAGTAATGATTGTCTGGCCTGTTCAAGTTCCATTTAATTTGCGTCAGTAACCTCGGAATGTAGCCATTGTCCCCAATCCCAGCACTCTTTGTCTTTCCTTATTGAGTTTCTGGCCATTCTGAGCTGCATGATCTGGGCGTTTCTGTGTGCACCCAGCAGTTAATGTCCAACTAAGGGAAATGCCGATAACCACATGCAAAGTGCAATGAGACGGAAATCTTACAAAGTCCAATGAATGTCCATCAATCTTCTTTCTGGAAAAGTACCCAAACATCAACCTTCGTCGCAGTGCATTCTGGAACTTTTGCAAGCTAACGATTCTCTGCTGGCCTATGTTGCAGGCAGCTATGATAAGAACATGTTCTGTTTTGACGTGAGTGGCCTCTATTTGCGAGAGTGTAAAGGGGTTAAGTGGTGGAACAGTCTCACATTTCAATAATGATGAATTTGAATGAAAGTATAGCCATTTTCAAACGCTAACTTACATACATGTAAGGAAAGCAGCAATCACAGGGTGTTGATGCTTTTGTGTGATCTTTTGAGAAGGCATCCAAATGCCAACCTCACTTCGACGTAATACATCACGGTAACTGCAGTGTTGTTGGCCAAAGAGGCTCTGGCGTCTGCAGCTACGGCCAGTATAATCCTCTCTAGGGTTGTGTGTTGTCCTGTGTTTTGCCCTCTTGTATGTCTTCAGCGCCTCTTGTATTGATTTTATTTATGATAAGAGGGTGAACCACGTATAATGTGACGGGTGCAAATAACCGTAGTGTTGACGCACAGATTTTATTTCAATCAATCAATTACAGGGCTTTCAGTCTATGAAGTTTGTTTTGTATTTTTTATGTAATGTTACAAGTGAACGAAAACAGGTCAAATGCAACAGAGGTCTGGATTCTTGAGGCTTAGGTAACAATCTTTAAAAAATAATAATTGAAAAGCTGTTATTCAGTTTAATTTATTTTATGATTTTGCAACGGATTTTCAACCTCATAATGTTAATTGCAAAGGTGGACTAAAGTTGATAGAGTGACAAACAGGAAAGAGCTTTGTGAGCAAGCAAGGTTGATAAAGCGACTATTTGTTCAGTCACTTAGTTAATAATTAATTTGATAATACATTGAAGTAGAGCCACTATTGGGCAGTCGATAGGGAGTCGGACTGCCGCGCGGGAGATGGATGTTTCCAGAAATGTCTCGGCTACCGGGTTTCACTCAGCCTGTAAAAAGCTGTTACCTGGGGCAACCCTGCGATGTTTAGGCGGCCGGAGCATGGTACTGATGGCACCATCTTCACAAATTGCCGAGATGGTAATTGTATGAGGCCCTACCTTCACATCCCTCCATATGAGCTAACGGCTTGTTGAAATATGTAGTGGCAATGCACCGCGTTAGAGCCGGCAGGCCTCCCCCGATTGCATAGTGGTAACGTTATCGCATTTTAATCAAGGGGTCCCGAGTTCGATACGCGGCGGGAGCACATTGCACAGTGCTTAGGAGCCCACTTTAAATTATAGATACAGTCCTGATTAGACTATCTGTACATAAAGTGGAGTTAAAAAACTCAAAACATTAGTATTGGCTGTATGAGTGTAGTTGTCCTGGTCACTTTAGGTAAGCCAGTGCGCCTCTGACTCGATCCTGGAACCTTCGTTTGAGCGTCTTCTGCCACCGAGATGGCACCATTCATCCTCACTGATCGGTTGACTTTCAGAAGGTCAAGGATCGAGTTTTTCTCACACAGCACCCCAAGGTGTGGTTGGTTGTTTGCTTGAGCTGCCCTGTTTTTAAATCCCCGAATTCCGAAACGGAAACCTCGACGATTGGCTCTGAATAAATGAATCAAGCCGTCTCGCCGAAATGAACAGGTATGACGTCAACAACCTGTTCGTTCTTGCGAGAACCATTCTCATGAAGGAAGCAGTTCTCTCCCATAATGCCGTTCGCTAGATGCGTAAAATTGCCTTTTCATAACGTTCATATGCAAAGCAGGTTTGCTCATTCCAGACATTAGCGAAATCTCGCAGTCTCTGGAGCGGAAGATTTCCGTGCTTTTCCGGAAACAAGGAAACTTTGAAGATGGAAGAGATGATTTCGCGAGAAGACGCTTTTGGAGGAGTTTTGCAGACGTGAGCGCCAAGAAATCCTCTCACCAAGAGAGTTGTCGCGAAGACGTTGGAAGCGCAACGTGTGGATACTTTCAACTGATTTCAGGCAGGGAATTTCAACTAAGTTCGAAATCAGCCGCAAGGATTCTTCTGTAATATTTGGTCTTCCTATGGATAGGGTAAGGTCTTCAAATCTCATATGTGTGACAGAAAGAAGTTGAATCAACTTTATGGACTGTTCGGCGCTGGACTGTAGTTCCTGAACTGGGATTTGCATTGGTGAAATGTCTCCGCTATGGTATCGAACTCTAGCCGTTTCGTTCGCTAGTAGATTCTTCATCTCGTCACCGATCTCCGTGGCGGAGTGGTTACCATAGTGCGCTACGACGCCAGGTGTCCCGGGTTCGTATAAAGGCCGGGACTTCTTTGTAATCATCATATCGTCACTCATCCTCATCTTCACTAGTAGCCAAAGTACGGAAAAGCGAAGTATATTAATCCAAATCAATCAATCAATCACGCAACCGAAGATTCCGAGTTCGAATCCCGGATTGAGCATGACCATTCCTTTCTGTCCCTTTCAATTTCTCCTAATCGGCATTCATCCTCACAGTCACGGTTAAACAAAAATTGGCAATATCGATGCAAAATTAGAGAAACAGAAATATGGAACCTAAAAAGTGCATGACAAATTGTTCCAAGTCACGTTCGTTGATCACAAGGCAATAGTTCCACTTGTCTTTCATTGGGGTTATTAGAGAAACTTGTTTCTGATCCGATGGCAATTAAGAAGCAATATTTATATTATAATCCGTGGTGTATTTACGGGGGCTGTAGGGCTCGAGACTACCCTAAATTCCCCCTAAACACCAAAATATCATTACTATCATATTCAAAATACACAAAACATTGTTGCTGACTGTTTTCTTTAAATGCATTATACAGTAATGGAACTGTTGGAGATTTTTCTCTAAAAACTTAACCACGATATATCGTTTATATATATATTCTTATATTCGCATATAATATAACTTTTCTGTTGCTCATTTTGCTATGCATTTGTTTCTGTATAACTTCAATTGTTTATTTTGTGTAAATCTAATACTTTAAGATACCTGCGGCGTCCAGTTGTCGCCATCTTTGCGCGATAGCTTACTTCCGCCAGTGTTCGTGGAGAAGTCACTCCGGCAACAGCTGAAAATTACCGCGTAGCGGACATTCATCAAAAACGTAAGCCTAACGTGGCTACGTTTCATTCGTGGCATTTCAGTGAAGTGCAGTGATATGTAGTTCATTATCACAAGTGCTGATATCATTCATTCAAGAACTAGTGACGTGTGATTGTAACGCCGGCTTCCAACGTCATGTAAGCAGTTTTATCTAGGCAGGAGTGCAGGAGAATGTAATTACGTGTTGTGTGTACATATATATTATAATACAACGTCATAGTTAATAGTAAGTGCCTGTATTTTCTTCACACCTCAAGAAGATTGCGGTGAACTCAGCTCTATGGTGATACAATCCATTCCAGAGAGACAACCAGGCTCCTACCGGGCAGCAATCGCGTTCATTTTTGGTCGTCTACGGTCCGGATACGCAACAGAAACTTTCTTACATTGAATCAGAAGTTATACTCTGCTTGTTGCTGATTTTGTTTGAATTCTCCAAACCCACATTCAGGAACTCAGAGTTGTACAGAGCCCCTTTGGGGTGTCTACATATACCTAGGTATAAAAGAGAAAATCCGTGATATTCGGGAACCATCATGCCACTCTGCGCCAAATTATACAATTAATGGAAGTAAAATGTGAAATATAGAAGTTCGCACTATTTAATAGGGAATCGGGTCCTGTATGGGAAACACATAACTGCCGCTAATGGTGCAAGGTCGCTCCTGACTAGCTCGCACTAATGGAAGTCTCTTCCCTGTCTCCACACAATTCAATCAAGCACTGCATTTTCTGCTTCGACTCCTCGTCTATTTCATTCTCCGTCCTTGTGGAAGTCGCGGCCATGCACCTTCTCATCTGCTCACTTTACATTAAGCAGGACGCGAGCTAGATCAGGAGATCATGCAACACAGAGCGATTGAACCTGGTGATGGATAATTTGGCTATTCTCATCTTTGCACCCATGAACCCAAAAAGTGCATGGCAAATTGTTCCAAGCCACGTTCGTTCACTTTGTTTTACACAGTCAGAGATTCTAGAATGGAAACAAAAAGCCCACGGAACAGTACCTTTGTTTGTTTGATTTGGTGTTTTAAGTCTACTTTATGCACAGTAAGGCTAATCGGGACTGGACCCATAGTATAAAGTGGAATCCGAACCACAATGTGCCTCTACCGGGAATCGAACCCGGGACTTCTTGATTACAAGGCGAGGACGCTACCACTGCGCCATCTTGGAGGCTCACGAAACAGTAGCAGGCTTTACACCAGCCTCATTTTAATTCAAAGGCTCGGGTGTAAAACATGGTAAGTGACATGTTGGTCATTTTTGAGTTACAAAGTAAAATGTGCCATCCTTCAATTTTAGAGTGAAATTGCCATGTCATACAATTTACATTGGACTCAGTAAAGCCTTCTAAAATTGGTAAACACAACAAGAAAACAATTTATCTACAGTATAGCTTCTAATAACCTTTTTTCTTAATGAACTCAGAAATGACCAAAATGTCACTTATCACCTTTTACACCCGAGTCCTTCAATTCTATTCCTGTAGGCGGGAAACTCACCATGAGAAATGGGTACAGTACTACACTTGTAATTTCCTGGTCATTAGTTGAAACTATGTGTTTGTTCGCTTTTTAATTTGGCAAATGTTTATGAAGTCATAGACAACTAGTGTCAGATGGAGAAATAAACTACTCTTGATGTACCAGGACCTGGCAACACTTAACAAACTGATAGATTTATCAACAAGCTGAAATCACGATAGCAACGGGTTCATAGTGGCAGAAAAGTGTCGATAATAATTGTAATATGTGGTTTGAAGTTTTTTGATTGCTGTAAGTGTGTATTTTCAAAAATATACCTTACATTAAGGTGAAATAGTACGTTTTCATTTTCACGCCTTGTGATCGCAGGAGTCTTTTGACAACGACATCAGGAGCAAAGTGAAAAATTCCACGTTAGACTAAAAGGTACGTAACACACTATGCAGACTCATCGATCAAATTGACTTGAAGGCAATGAAATAGGGAATGACACATTACGAATCCTCGGTTCGGTTCGGCACACTTCGTTTCATATCGACACATAAGCGGAACTGTTGGGATGCCTACCTGATAATTAAAACCAGCTGTGGGCGCTCGTCCTCAACGGTCAGTTGTTTGCCTTGAGCGGCCAGTACCACCTAGACCACTAGCACAAACTCCTCTTCTGATGCCGACCATTCGTATGGTTTTTCCACTTTAAAACGCGCGCAAGTAAGTTCGATTCGTTATTTGGCGTCGCTTTCTGTCGCTTTTGTCTAATCGCGACGATGAGGATTGGTGGTGGCGATGCGATGAATTTGACGAAGAGCGCCTATGAATGGCCGAAATTCGGACCCTAACGTCGTGGCGCGCTGTGAAAACCAATTCGCCACGGAGGTCGACTACGAGACAAGAGAATATGACTGGAAATTTTGATGAGTAATTTGTTTCTAATATTTACGCACCACTTTGTACAAAAGAGTGATGCACGTATACAGGAATCTGTTTCCATCGGCTATACACTCACATCCGATCCTCTACTTCTGAACACAATTAGACATTTTCCTTCTGTATCTTAGCGAATCCCTGAAACCAAATAACGGCCTTCCCCTTCGTCCCTTTCCCTGGGATAAAATCTGTCTCAATGCCTCTTCCAGGAACTTTCAATTATTCGTGTCCATCGGTAGCTTCTAATCTGCCATGAATTAAACCCCCGTTTTCGCTCCGACTGGTTTTCCGATCTTCCTAATCCGCCACGATCTCAGCACCACGGACTGGAAAGTTTCAATGGCAATGCATCCAGGGTTGACTGCTCTGTGGTTTATTGGAGATCGTGTGAAATGTATCGATCGGCGGATCGATTCCTTTTCATCTTGTACTTGTAATCTGCAGAGTTTTACACCAACGACCTTTTCACCGTCTTTCACTGCCAGTGACGAGGAAGAACAAAAAAAATTGGGGAGGCGAACATGTTTTTACCCCCCCCCCTCCGCTTTCCCACACCCATGCACAAAAAGCAAGAAAAGCCTGGTAGTTAATATCTCATCTGAACTGTTACAAACATTAAGCCTTCTTGCAGTGATATACAAGATATTACCATGTTCATATGTGACAGGTATGCTCCCTTAGCTTCAAAACAAGCCCAACGGAAAGTTATACCATATCGTAATTGGAAGCAAAGTTATGAATTGCTTTGTTTAACCTTGCAAGCACATACATTTTACATTTGTTATAAAGTTGGCAACCCTGCTGTACGAATACCGTGCATCACTGATGGGTAAAAGTTTATACTTTTATATGTAAGTTACTTCATGTCTTCTACCATCTTAACAAATTGCATGAACATCTGAAATAGTCTGGTTGAAAAGTTCATTCTTGTGTGATGATTTGGCATGGAATAACCAATACGAATGTACATAAAATTTGTTTTAATAAAGATTTACATATAGAAGCAGTGAAGAAGCCACTAATTTTATTCTACAAGCTTTTAGAAAATACTTTAAGCGTCAATTTGAAAAATAATTGGCATAATAACTGCAGTGCCTTTTAGTGATAATGCAATTTTAATAACGTCAGACGTTGACACAAAAAAATTAACCATTTTACAATACAATATTTTTTTGACTTTCAGTGCAAAGGAATCTTTGTGACATCCTTTTAAATGTAATATACATATATCTATGAACTATAGAAAATCAAAGTGATATGTCGATTTGACTCTGAGATATAACTTATTCTGTTAAGCACTGCATGCATGGGCGTATATATAGCTCACGTAAGGGGGGTTCAATTTTGGTTCTATTAGGGTTCCTATATTTCATAAGTGAAAATCCGGGACACTATTAACCGGTAGCATGTTATGGATGGGGGGGCTCCATAAAGTTGTATGTATGTACGTACGTTCAACATTATTGTAATTTACATCACACATTGTGTGGGAACTTTACTTGAAAACTGCGGACCGAACAGATAGGCACCCAAGCACTGACTCTTTATACTAAGCAGGAAGAGAATCGTAACTAAAATTCAGCACTGCTTGCAGACGGCGGCGCCATCGTCAAGTCAAAGATGTTTGCAGTACCGTCTGTATCTCGTTAACTCTTGTATTATGGAGAAGGAGTGGTTCAATGTAGAGTTAGATTGTTTTGTAAAATGAGCATTTTAAAATTACGTCCACACATTTAAATATAAAAAAAGTTCAGGAAAGTATAGTCTTAATCATTTCTTCTTTCCCACCCGATTCCAGGACATTTGTGCATCCAGAAGAAACTATTCGGAACACCGGGACAAATTATATAATTCCGGGATTGTTCCTGAAAATCCGGTTCTTATAACGTCCCTGGGTATGGTCTGGCTATCAAAATCCAATCTGCCACCACATGAAAGGTCACACATTTATTAAATTAAGTCTATCTACAAACTTCTAATTTTTCTACATAAAATGACCAGAAAATGCTTTTGAAAAGGCTAATCCCCGCTTCTTTTTAAAAAGGAATTACAATGTTAGAATTAGTCCTTTCCTCCTTGCTACAAAATTGAAAATAACATCATCGGTGTTATTTTAATATTCGTATGTATGTACACTTAACACTGCAGGGTCCATTAGTCGAGGATCTCCCGTTCAATTGCGAGGACATTATTTCAACCTTCTTAATGTTAAACACTTCCTCTCAGGTGTTGAAGATGAATCTGGCAGTGTATCAGTGTGCATATTTGAGTATAAGAGCTTGTCACAATTTTCTACTGTCTACAATGCAGACCCTGTACATGTCTTTTCAATTACCGTTTGTCACATTTTTCATTCAGATTTGAAAATGTAAAAAATATCAACCAGGCCATCCAACATTTTGACACACTGTTCCAATGAATGAAGAATAGGCATTTCATATTGGAATAAGTTGTTGCAATTTTTCAATGAGTTGACTGTGTTCAGAGAAAGTAGGGTTTATTTTTACTACAAAATGGTCCAAAAATGGACAACAGTAAAGTTTCTACTATTAGTGTATACGATTTCACAAGTCACCCTACTGAGTATTGATACTTTTCTGTCCATCTTATGTCAAACAACTTGAGAACCTTACAGAACTTCCCTAGCTATCTTACACTGCATTTTTGACAACCAAATTACTTTGAGAAGATTGATTGATTTATTTGCATTATTTTACTTCGCTTTTAGTGCCACTTTTGGCTAATTTCCGACTATCGGGATGAGTGATGACATGATGAAATTGATGAATGGACAACCACAAACGCCCATGCCGGGTTTCGAACCCGAGACCCACGATGTGCTAACCACGGTGGGGCTGCTTCTTTGAGAAGACTCGCGGGGGAGAAAATGTAACTGATTTGACAGTCTCAATATCGCAGAAATTCCACAGAAATGGGCAATAGCCAAGGTTAAAATATGTGCTGAACAATGTAAAAATATTGCTTTAGGACACTTCTTTGAAATTATCTATTTCACCCCCTTAATTCTACCACTCATTACATCAGCAGCATCATATTCTTCAACTATTTTTTTTTCTAAATCCACACCCACTCAACCCAGAGAGAGTAGAAGTACTAATAGCTGAAGCTAACCCAGATGCAGTTACAATCTCCAATAGGGACAACTTTCCCATTCCGATCTAGTTTGGAAAATGGTTTATCGACTTTCGGGATCATCAAACAGTTGAGAAATTTCAAATTATCAAAAAATTAGAACGTGAGGAATATTTAAATCTTGAATGCTAACAAACCATATCGGGAACTTCAAATGAAATTATAATATTCGCGCTATAAGTTCACAAGCAGCTGCTTCGGGCAGAAATGACATGTGGCATTATAGAATTTGTGAAATGTCAGGAATTTTCTGAGTATTTTTCAGAGAAATTCCGAAACTATCAGGAAATTGCAAACATTTGCTTTGCAGTCCCATCTGGTGTGTGGAATTAATTTTTTTCCCATCCGTATCCCATTCTATACGCTTGTAATTTATGAGAACAAAATAAGTCTGAAGAACTTTTTACGAACAAGTCTCTGCGCATAGCGGATAGAACAGGTAATCTGGTCATTTTACTGAACCAAAGGGGGGAGGGGGTTGGACCCGTTGAACCCCCCTTAAATACGCTCATGACTGCAGGCCACCATCATGGCCTCGGCAATGACCGATCCATGCAAGATTCTGAAACTTTAGCCTCGTGTTTCTCAGTAACTATGAGGTGTAGAGAAGAAAATTATTGCATGTGTTTATACCTTTGTAGTATCAACAAATACACCAAGTTTCATGAAATCTGAGGCGGTGGGAATCATTCTTCATCAATTTTCAATTTCATCCTATCTGTTTTGGGGGACAGAGCTTTTTTAATCCCGACATTCGAGACGGGAAAAATTCGCCATTTCCCGACAAACTCCTTTCGTTCAATTTAGCATATACAGACAACATCGGTTTTTCTCGATGAAAGAAAATACACGTAATTCTTTTAATTTTAACCTTCCACGTCCTGCATTCCACTTCTTTCTTCAAGATTCCGTGTTCAATTACAAATTCCACGGCATCTTCCACACCCGGCAACAACTTCACGACGCATCCTCGACACGTCATCTTGTAGCGATAACACGGCGTGGTTTGAAACACTGACTACGGGGTTTACGCATTGTGCTCTCGTGCAAAAAGCAAATGGCGGCAGCAGCAATAGCGCGTCGGAAATAGATTTTCGTCGAAAACCACATGCATTCGCATTAAAATGGATCCAAACTACATTCCCGAACATCAACAACGCTACAGAAAATGATTTGCGTAAGTACTTTCTCCTGTAAATTTGAAGAAATCCGTCTCCGGTATAGTAAAATGTTACCATTGTTTCTGCATTTCTACAACATGTACTATGTAAAGTAATCAATGGGTACGGTGACTTCTTGAACACCCTGTAGAAATGAACCGGAGAAAATATATGCCTCAGCTTCATATCTGCTTAATTCTAATGTAAAATGGCCAAAGCTGTATTTGGAATTCTTTCTTTAATAAATAAATTAAATAAATAAATAAAGTGGCCATAAAACTCCAAACCAATCAATCGATCAATGAGCTTCATATCTGAAGAGAAAGGCTGCCCCGGAGGGAATAGTTCTACACGTGCCTCCAATTGACATCCTTCAAGCGTGGTCAATTAGCACTTAGTTAACCCGCAAGAAACGCCTCGCAATCGTTGCAAGTGGCAGCGAGTAACGTTCTGGACCAGGACTCGGTCTTCCTTAATGCGATTTCCACTTGACTTGCAACGAATGGCCACCGTGAGTCTCGTCCTTAGAAGAAACATCTAATTCGTTTTTTGGACAACCCCAATCTACGGAGACCACATGTAGAGAAGATGTTCTCACCGAGAGGAAGGGCAGTTCGAGCAAAACACGACAATCTCATCAAACTCTGGTCTCAATCGATTTTTCGCGGTCTTCCCTTCCCGACCGCTCTGACACTTCAACTTTACCCCTAGCAGTTTCGTTGTTAATCACTTTATTCCTACAACGGTTCCGTTAATTCGACCGCAAGCTTCACCAGCTGTTTCATGTCGGGGAAAGAACGAGGCCGTTAATTGGATGGAGCTGAGACGTGTCTCCAACGTCAGTTGATTCAATCGCGAAAGCTATTCAGCGAGCCTATTGGGAGAAGAGACTCGTGCGCATGTGTACAGCTACGTCAGATGGAGGATGCGCAGTGACATGCTCTGTAGCTTCCTGCACATGCGCAGAACGACTATTTCCCTTCTACGTCAGATGGAGGATGCGCAGTGACATGCGCTGCTATCGACCTGCACATGCGCGATCGTAAAGCGGCGCGGACCCTGTTTTCTGTGCAATATAATTAAACCGTCGCTTCTAATTCACTGAGAGAAAAGTGAATTGCCAAATTTGCTTGTGAATGCTCTGAGTCCGAGTCGTGATCCACAGGTGTAACTTGGCAGGGGCAAGAATGGCACTCGCTCCTAAAAATTTACATGTTATGGGTATGTTATGCGTTTATATTATTTAGAAAGTAATATATTCTGTGTAGTACCCTCCTTGCATATATGATATTACCAGTGGTAATAATAGAACAGTCCGTACAAACTTTAAGTAAAAAGAGATAATAACAATCAAAAAGTATGGAAAAATTAATCATCCTAAAGTAGAACCACCTAGGAATAATAGATATAAAAAATAAGCCTAATATATCTTTAAACATTCGTCAACCTCCTAGATCTGAAAAAAGTTGAAATGCTACACCGCTGTAATAGATAATAATTTAAACGAAAACTATATGATATAGTTATCCTAGTAGAAATTCACAATAAAATAAATACTACCAAATTACTTCTAATACTTCTAAAATTAAATCCTTAGAATAAAATCCAGCTAAAAATGGTATTCCACATAAGGCAAGACTAGAAATTCTTATACAAGAAATAGTTTTATTAATTAATCCCCCTATACAACGAATATCTTGAATATCTCCTATATCATGAATTACTGCCCCTGCATATAAAAATAATGACTTAAATATACCATTTAACATTACGTTACATCTACAGCTACATATTTTCACATCTTGGGCAGAATTGCAACATGATATTCTTCCATTCCTAAGCTCCCTTTGTTCCATTGTTTACATGATATTTGCGTTCGGCTGTTGTTTAAATGAAGAAATCGCCAAAGGTAAACTGTAACGGGCCATTTAAAGGATGTATGAAGTTATATTTTGAGACGCGAATGGATTTGATTTTATAAAAGAAAAACACATAATATTTAAAATACTCATCAGGTGAAAGTCTAATCAATTTTAAAAACTCAATAATATATTTTATAGTATTGGACTTTCAGTAAAATTTTAAAAATCATTTAAAAATAAACGTACGATTGAAGAACCAAATAATTTTGAAACTTCCTTCCGCTACTAATGTTACTGGTAACTTCTCATGACATGCTGCTACATCAATGAAATGGCTTAACAAGTATTCATATTCAGATTATTTTGAATAAAATATCCCAATATATTTAGAGAGTAGCAAATTTCCATTTATATTCGTGAGGTGGAAATGATCTTTCTTACTATGAATCCAACATGAAATAACATTGTGGAATTTGCTTCTGGCATATGTCTCAACAATGGGTGCAACATTAGGAGCAATGTGTAGGAGTGATTGTTGGTAAATATTATTAACAATGGCGTTGTACCATTATTGCATAGTACAAAATGATCAGCTCAGTGCGTGTGTTACACCTATTGTTGCATTTTCTCTTATGAAAGTCTACCGCATGGAATGACGACTAGACAACAATGTAACAATATAACTACAGGGTGCCCGAGAAGTCCCAGTACCACTATATTATATTACATGCACGACATGAGATATTTGATTGATTAATTTGGTTCACTTGTAACTAATCACGAAGTTGAGGATGAGGGATGATATGATGAAATTGATGACGGGACACTCACAAAGAACACCCATGCAAAGAAAGGGATTCGAACTCGGGACCCCCTGGTATTGTATAGCGCTATGCTAACGATTTCACCACGGAGGTCAGCGATCCATATCATGGGCTAGATTAGTTATTTTGTTGTCTTTTTGTATGTAATAATTAAACCCGAAGTTCCGAATGCCGGTCTTCGTGGCTGAGTACTTTGCATACCGTGCTACGACGCCAGTGGTTCCGGATTCGAATCTCGGCCTGGGCATGGGTGTTCTTTGTGAGTGTCCCATCATATCATCACTCATTCTAATCTTCGCAATTAGCCAAAAGTGGCAGAAAAGCGAAGTAAAATAATCCAAATCAACTACAACAATAAAAAATTCAAAACGAAATAAATTGTCTCCCCGTTAGGTGCTAACATTAGCGTTTTACATTTACATTTGAAAATATTGAAATTAAACATTGATTGCCGATTTTAAAACAATGCTCCTTTTGATAAATGTTGTCCTGCAATTTCATTTTTATGCTATATGTGTGTGTGAATTGCACTTTTGTATTTTGGTCATTGTACGTACAACCTACAGCTAAGTCAAATTGCCATAGATATTTCATCCTTTTTTAAGTCTTGTCACATGTTGTTTTCAGGATAGGAGCTGTCCTCCAGGTGAAATAGATGTCCTCTGCTAATTAACGTTTTTGTTTCAATTCATGGCCCTCACATTGTAGAAAAAGCGACCGAGTGAAAATGTTGATTGAAAATCTCTCCAATTTACCGCCGAGTGTCGCTTTTCTACCCTTGTAGATATAATCAATGTTATTGTTGGCCATGCAATTGCGAGAAGCAAGGCTCATGACTACTAAAGCTTCGTTAAAATTGCTAATTAATTAATTTTTCCTTGCAGGAAACTGATATCCAATTTTAAAGAAGAGAGGAAGAAAGCAAGAATCCCGTTAGAGTTCGTGTAAGTATAACTTTTATGTAGCACGCAACATTGAAAGGAATTCACGGCTGAATAATGTAGCCCTTCTTTCCTAAGATTTCTGTATTCAGTAAGGTTTCACTTTTTCTGTAACTGTTGTTTTCTTTACAGTTTCATTGAAACGAAAATACATCTCGTCATTACTTCTCATCCATAAAACCCATTGCAATTATAACGGAAATGAAAAATTGTCCATTTTCGTCTTTAGGTCATGCAATTCGATTTTATGCTCAATAGATGGTGTTGAGAAATCATTCGCTAAAATTACATCACTCGGTGGTTAATTTACAATTTGGTTATTTCTCTATCTCTAGAGACTTGTTTAGTGCTGAAATGTACAGTTTGCTCATCACGTTTATCATGGATCATTTAGTAATTGGCGTTATGACTGATAAGAGGGGACAATTGTGTTTGATTTGGAATGGAAGAGGGTGAAATTCTACTTCATGAAAATCGGTTGAAGACCTGAGATTGCGCGGATTGATATCAGCGTCAATCCATGGAATATAATCCGAGCTTTTTTGTGATTATATGGATTTGTTTTTGACCATTATTGTTTCATATTTTTGTAACAGATCTATAGTATCAATTGTAAAAGGTCAGAAATGTTCATTTGATTTAAGTATCTGCTATTCAAAAGTTAGGAAGGTTAATTTAACTGACACTTGCATCACTATTTTAAGGATCCGTTAACTATTACTTGAATGACTATCCTAAACTTATCTAGCAGCTACATCACTATCCTAAACGTCCGGTTAACAGACACTTGGAAGTTAACTTAACCTAGCAATTCAAATGTGAGTTAACTCCAACCTATAGTTAACAGAAGGTCCGGTTAACTTGCACTTGTATTCCTATCGTAAGGCTCTGTTAACTGAAACTTGAAAGCTAAGTTAAATGTAATTTAAGTACAGGGTGGCGACAGACCTGGAAAACCGGGAAAAGTCAGGGAATTTGAGGTTTCAGAAAAAGTCAGGGAATTTTGTCTTGATTTGCCTTTTCTTTTCTTCCTCGTTATGGAACTGTGAACGGGAACAGTAAATCTTGTTGCTAAGTTTCGGCCTCAACTTTTAGGCCCCTTTTATGCACAACACAACCACAGCGCCAGAAACCAGTGATGGCAGAAGGGAAGAGAGAGAGAGAGAGAGGGAAAGAAATTTCCGGAGGGCGGAAAAATATGTTAAGCCTCTGAATATTACGTGGAAAATGCATTTAATTGTCATTTTTTCTTGACAGAACTGTCAACAGATGGAGGGGATGGGAGCGGGTGGCGCTATCCGATAGTTGTCGGACGTTGTAGTAAGGCATTTTGTTAGGCAAACTGAAGGAACATGGAAACAAATAGGCTCCATTGATACATACGATTTTTGTCGAATATCGACACCCGACAAAGTATCTCGCTACAACATGCGACAGAAATTGCATGCATAGCACTCGTATAGAATTGATTTTTGTTGGATGTCTTCGGACTGCAACATCCAACAAAAATCGTATGCATAAACAAGAAGAACTTTAGACTGCAAATATGTTGCTGGAATTTTATTACTCTTCTGGCTCACTTCGCCTCATTTAATGTAGCAGTGCTTACGGAGGTTTTCTTTCATCATCCTGACGTATTGCTGGTTTCGCACAAGTTAACATACGTTTACAATCACATTGCACTATTCTTAGATATGAAGAAGAATCCAACAAAACGGGATATATATTGAATACTATCACGAAAAAGTGAAACATAAATCTGCATTGTTGAACGTTATAAAAATTGGCAAGTGCTTGCTCCCAACCTCAAATTTACTGCTACACTAGTATTGCAATGAAATTAACGCCACTCTCTGTCCTGTCTGTTTAAACTCGTGAGAGATGGTCATTAATCTCTCACTGAGTGAGGTTAATGTCCAATATTATGAAATAAAATACTAATAATAAATATGTAAATATTTTAATATCATAGTTGCTCGAATCATTCAATCATATAAGGAAATAACTTTCTTCAAGAATTGACTTTTCTCTGCCAGCCCTGCTAAATTTTCACTTTCCATCTACTGATTTATACGAGGGGTGGCCAGAAAGTAATTTCCAATTAGTAGGGACATTTATTTTTCGCAAACGCGAAAAATGGCAATTGCTGCGAAGTTGTGTTTATGAATGTACAGTGATGTCTGCACACATTTTTCGCCCGTTCGAAATATTGAAATAATTCGAATTTGGCATAAAATGCGAATTGTTGGCGTTTTTAGCGACTTCTTTTAAAAATGTCGTACGACAACCATGAAATCCAACATTTTTGTCTTTTCTAGGCCATGTTTGTGTACATAGAACGTGCAAGTTTTCCAACATTTTATTCAAGAGTAAACTATAATGCTTGTTATACATGGAATAATTCCGACAGGCACATTAAATCATGTATTTCCACGAGTTTTGCAATTTCTATCAAAACCATTTGCATCACAGAGCAAAGTGGCAGGGTTCTAACAGGAGATCGAGTGCGTATCTACCGTCACATGGGAGCCACATCTTCGAATTTGTCGCACGAGATATGTTTTGAATTACCAAGCTAAGTGCGCACCATCGGCATTTGTCGAACTAGAAATAATGGAGCTCAGTCGTTAGGGCGTCTGACTACCATGCGAGAGACACGGGGTCGATTCTCTGCGGGGGAAAACCGGGATCTTTTCCACCTATTCAATCTGCTCTGGCGCCCACCCAGCATCATATCAAGCGGGTACCTGGAGTAAACTTAGAGGGATAAAGGTAGCCAGTAGCGTGGTGCTGATCACATCATCCCCACCTTCAGCCGTGATCAAGAAAGTGTGGGGCCTTAACTCCACATCCCTATACACCTTCAAGGCAAAGTGCAGGGAATCACTTTAATTTTACTTCCTCAAAAATCTGTTCCAACATATCAAACTGTCACGAAAATACGTAGACCATGTGACCTACAATTTAAAATAATAGTTTAAAAGCACAATGGAGTATTAAGTTTCGTATATTTGGCAGACAAATGTTCTAAAACAAAGCGCGAATGTTGGGAAACGTAACACTAACAAGTCAAAAAAAGATAATGCCAATTTTTGGTGCCATAATATATTGGTATCTGTCACGTGAGATTGATTGATTTAAATTTTTTGGGTGCGTCGCCACTTATGGTCATTATGAACCCTTCAGTATATACGGGGAAAATTCCATTATCTAAAACTCTTACCTTAAAATTAAAAAGGGGGTATGAAAAATTACTTTCCCAAAATAATTTTCAAGATATCAAACTCGCACGAAGAGGCGTAGGCCATGTGACTTACAATTTGAAACAGTAGTTTGAAAACACCAGGAAGATAAAATTTCAGATATTTGCCAGAAAATGCGCTAAAATGAAAATGTGAAGTTTGGAAAAATAAGACCGAACAGTAGGAAATAAAAAATTAAAAAATACACCGATTTGAAAAAAATAACAAAAAATCAAGATCCTACCGATTAGGCATAAATAAAACAAGAATATCAGTTGTAATTTATTGCATTAGTAACAGTGAGTTTTAACCTAATTTTCGGTATAATCTCCACCGATGTTCTGGCATTTGTCGCAGCATGGCACTAAACTTTGTATTCACATGGCATATGTGTCTGACAGCAAAGACTGGAACTATCTCTACCGCAGTGTAGTTGTCAAATCCTTGTTCTGCCAGAAACCTCTTCAGTTAAACAAAGAGATGAAAGTCGGTAAATGCAAGGCCAGGGTTGTACAGGAAGTGGTCCAAGATCTCTCACCTGAAGTGATGCAAAGGGCCCGCGTGCAGTCAGCTGTATGGAGTTGTGCACATTCGATTGGCCTTCCGTGAATTGTCTGCACCATCGTCTGACCATACTATCACTCACGACGTCCGGTCTGCACACCTCACACGATTGCTGGTGGCTCTGTGCCAAATTCTGATCGTGCAAAAATCTGATTACTACACGTAGACTACATCGCAGTCGGTGGGAGACTGTATGAGAGCTGCAATCTTTAACCTAGAACTGTCCTAAAACGGCTGCATTGCAACTGTACCAGATTACTGCTACATGCCACTTCTTCCTGCCTGCATGTGTGTGTGTCGCTCTCCGACCACTAGTGCTGCATGTAGGCACCATTGGAGATTTTTTAGGACGCCCCTCGTAGGTATATGAACTTTCAGAAGCTGTTATTAACAGTGTTTTCCTGTTTTAATGTGTGGTCAGCTAAATCAGGTACCTATACAATGCAATTCTATAAATTCCTTGCGTTAAATTTCTAACCTATATACCCTTTTCGTCAGCAATAATGGTATAACTGCATGTTGTCAGTTTCACAGTACTTCACTTGGATATACTGTACTGAAGCAGAAATCCCATTGATAATGTAAGGAAATATGACACTTTCTTTTGTACAATTCAATTGTTTCACTTATATGCAAGAGTTAAGTTGTTTGCTTTACAGAGAAGAGAGAAGTAGCTTTATGCATTGAAAAATGAGTCCGCACTCATGTTTCTTGCTAGCAGAGAGGTCCAAATTTCAGTGGAAATATCAACATATAATACCGAGAATGTATAAAGAGACTGATCAATTACACATTGTATTTCTTAATCAATCACTCTTCACTCGTATCTCATTTAGTCGTAACTTTAAAAACAATCAAGTATTTTATTTTAAACTTGCTGCGTATGATAAAATTCTGTAATCCTTCCCTAGCTTTGAATTGTAATAATTTTCCAAATTCACTATTTTGCTGTTTGAATTCAAATCATAGAGAATAGAGAAATTAAGTCAATTTCATAGAAGATAATATTGGTACTTAACAAATCCATACGTGGATCTGTATGAGTTTATTATTTCCATTTGCAAAAACATCGATTTAGTTTAGTTTGTAATTGTCAGGGGAAAATGTAAATTTTGTCCTGGAACATCTGGAAAAGCCAGGGAATTTCATTTCTGCTTGTTTGTAGCCACCCTGGAAGTAACACTTGAATTGCTTTCCTAATGTTAAGTTAACTAACGCTTGCACCACAATCCGAAGGTTCTGTACCAAGGGTGTAGGACATGAAATCTCTTTAAGCTTGCCATAACAGAATATGGTACAATACAACTCGGGCATGAAAAATACTCGTCCTATCCTTTTAATGTATCAATCCATCAAAAACCTCTACGGGAGTAAATCGCACGGATAAATTACCCTCTTTGGAGTGCGTTTGGGGGATAGAATAACTCACGGCGGGCAACATATCAGTTGGAGGACTATTTCCTGCGGAGATAAACCGGCCTCACCTTCTCGCCACACACGAGCGTGACATGTTCCCAAAAGGAGTCCGACATCCTCTCTGCCTGCGCCATTACCGAATCAACATCAATCAAGTGGATGTTGACACGTGGTTCGTGTATGATGCGTTTACTCAATAAATATACGATCTGCGTTGCGTCCCGTCACAGAGCCAAATGGATTTTCGCATTCGACTTTGATGCCAGTTGACAATTATCAGATAAGCGAGGCTGAAGCCCCCCTCCGAAAAAGAGAGCAAAAATAACGACATGGCAACGTTGTCGCCATTTTGACGAAGTTATGGTTCGTTTCGTTTCGATTACGTGTGCGTTATCGTCAATCTCTCGTTGGATGCTGCAAATCTGATTTGATTCCCCGACTTATCTCTTGCACCGCAATCGAAGAGAGCAGCGGTTTATTTGTTGACTTTGCTTCCCTCTGGTGGTCAACGAAAGATAAAAATGGGAACTGATAAATACGACAAGCTGGGCGGCTTCAGAAAGATGATGATAAGCACACACTAGATAAACATAGATCAGAAAGGTAACTAAATTTACACGTCACAGGGGCTAGATCTGGCAAGTAGGGTGGATGTTGAAGAACACTGGCATTGTCTCTCCGATAAAACAGACTATAGTGATAAAAATGAAACACAATGCAGGCATGCAAGTAAGACAAAAACATAAGTCTTGACAACTTCAATTTTTTCATTTCATAAAATTTCCCTCATTATCTAAAATTGGATCTAGATTTCCCTGCACCAAGAAAATGTAGCAACACTGCCTCTGACAAGTGCGGCACAGAAAACAGGAAGGGACAAACAGTGAATACGCCTGTTATTTCGTCAGACAAGAATATCAGTGTGTGTGTGTGCCTGCGCGCGTGTTCGAGTGTAGCGAATATGTTGAGGCCATATACTTATATTTCTGTTGAAATTTATCAGATAAAGTAACTTCCATATTATTACATTATTTTTTTAAATATATTTCCACACGTTAGTAATGGATATTCTTTAGTGCTTGTTCTCTGATGTTTCATCGTCGTTTCATTCAGCCTCATCGTGCGCTTCCCCGGGCAATACGTACGTCACAAGGTCCAGGCATGCAATACCGTGGCACACTCTCTGTACCTCGCCAGCATATTGTATACGCCAGGAGCAGCCTCAGACAATTTCGTGGCGATCCGAAATTCACTTAAGGAGAAACGGCTCCATCGCTGGATCGAGAAGACGATGCTGCTTTCCGTAGGAAGTGGTTGCGTGGGAGTTAGTCCCCCACCCTCCCCAGTCTTCCGGCGCTCTTTATAATGGAATTGAACCGACAAGGGTTCCGTGCCGCGAGCGATCTTTTGATTATCTTTCTGGGCATCTCCTTGCATGCTCCATCGAGATAAAAAAGTCACCTCCTAGGCGATGGTGCGGAAATTTATTTTGCTATTTTGGGATTCTTGCATTAAAATAATGCATTCAGTGTAGTCAAAGAGGCCGCTACGACACCAGGGGCCTGGGTTCGATTGATTGATTGATTTAATATTTTTGCGCGTCGGCACGTACCGTCATTTTGCACACTGCTGTGTGTACGGGAAAAAATCCTCTTCCCTACAACCCTTACCTTTTGGGTTAAAAAAGGGGATGTAAGGAGCCTTTTGAAAATATTAAAAGTCCCAGTTGTGAATGGGCCTGCACAGGGTACTACCTCAGAAACAGTGTAAAAAAACTGCTCTTCTCAAGAAGCTAATACAGTCATCGTATCGCAACACAGCTGACAAATCGTCGGGAAGGTTAAAACACTGTCTAATGTAATTAAAATCTGCACATTCTTCCCGAACATTTAAAACAACGTTACAGGTACGACACAACGGAGGGTCAATCCTTTGCAGCAAATGACGATGTGTCATACTTGCAGGGACCGATTCGAAGCCGCGTTAAGATGACTTCTTCTCGGCGACAGGGACGGGACGAGGAATGTCAAGCACCAGTGGTAGGTTTCATAGCGTGAAGCTTGTTCCCTTGTGCCTGCCACGTCTCAAGAAGGAAACAACGAAAAACATCATCCTGCAGGTTCGTAGCTGGTGGACGAGAACATCGCCGTATACATCAGCGGTCCCGGGTTTGAATCCCACCCTTGGCAGGGTTGTTCTCTGTGAATGTCCCTCCACCAATTTAATCATATCTTCACTTTCCCTCATCGTAAGCCAAAAGTGGTAGAAAAGCGAAGTAAAATAACAAAATCAATCCACTATATTCAAATTTATTGTACCGAGAGAGGCTTCACAGCCTGCTGACTATATTCTGCCACGCCAATCTCTGGAGCAGGCAAACGAAAACTATCTGCGCAAGTAGTGACACGAGACGGCTCCACCAATGAACACGTGAGAGGGAATGGGATAGCGTGGTGGGGAGAAAGCGACTGCGGTTACCATCCTTCGAGCAGCGAGTACTGCTTCGCTCTGCCCACTCGATTTCCCCCTTCTCTGTCGCTATGCGCGGCCGTGCTCCAGAGATAACCGAGACAGGGCACATATCGTGAGTGGAGACTCGAAAATCAGCTAACTTCCGTCTCCCTCGTGTATGAGAGTGCAGCTAATGTCCCTGCCCTTCCTGAAGCTCAACCGCGTTGTAGGGATAAAACGACGTTCACAATTTTCGAAATTTCCAGTCAAATGTCTCGTACCGACTTCCCGGAATGTGGCACCAAATTGCAAGAAGAACACTTTCCCAATGCAAGTCGACGCAAGTGATCTAAGCAGAAATGAAAGCAAAGAGACTCATGGAAAAGAAGAAATGGGCCTGAAAATGCTTACTGCGTTTTTACTTCATTACAATTAGCTGGCTTCTGCATCTTTGAAAGGAGAGGTTGAAATGTGCATTTCCATTGAGTTCATTTTTGTTTTGTCTCTGCATCTTCTCCTTTAGAGTATTCCCTTGCATCTGGGGATTAACCCTTAACTATTATAGACCGTCTGACAGACCGCGCTGAATTTATTTTTTTACTTTATTTCTCGCACCCCAAAAGCACAAGTGGACTTTCATACCTTTCAGTTGGGGTGCTCGCTACACGCTGTCAAGGTCACGAGGTCTTGCATTTGTTTTTTCAAATCTTATTGAATTGTATTTTAGGCGAGCGGTCTGACAGACGTACCATAGTAGTTACGTTTTTTTGGTTTGTTTCAAAATGGTTCATAATTCATTTTCAATTTCAGCAAAATATTACATATCCTTTTGAACTACCACTTTTCTGACAATATAGACGGTCCCCGTGGCGGAATGGTTAGTATATCGCGCTACGACGCCAGGGGATCCCGGCCTGGACATATTATTTGTGAGTGTATTCATCAATTTCATCATATCATCACTCATCCCCAGCTTCGCAAATTAGCCAAAAGTGGCACAAAAAGCTAAGTAAAATAAAGTAAATCAAATCAAATCTTCTGATAATAGAAAAACGTATACTTTATAAGGATTGGGAATTTCAAAAAAGTCAAGAAGCCATTTGAATTTTTAACTGATTTTCTTTAGCTTAAATTACGTTACGTTTCTTTAACTAAACAATAATAATTAAAAACTGCTTTACAATAGTCTTTTATAACCATGTCAAGTTACGACAAACGCTTCAGAAATTGAAAATAGTAAAATAGCTATACTCTGTCCCGGTTATCTATGTAGCAAGCGAACGAAAACAAATCTCTGCGCAAGTAGTGACGCGAGACTGCTTTCCAATGAACACGTGAGAGAGCAGCGCGTACTGCGTCCCTCTGCCCACTCGATCCCTCCTCTGCCGCTGTGTGCAGCCTTGCTCCAGAGATAGCCGGCACAGAGTATAGCTCACAGTTCAAAATCAAAACAGTGTTCTGACACCCCCCTCTATAGTAGTTGCGTGATTATAGTAGTTACGGGTTAATGTCTGTGGATTCAGTTATAGTTGTAGGTGAGGAAGCCAAGGAGAATGAGTTGATCTACTGGAAATCAATTTCGTCATGTAATCGTTCTTCCTAATCTTCGCAACTAGCCAGAAGTGGTAGAAAAGCGAAGTAAAATAAACTAAATCAATCAATTCTCAGTTCGAACTCGAAACTGGGGCGTTGTCTCGACAACAGGAAGATATTACAAAAGAAGTAGTCAGCGTCTGACTAGATAGCCAGATAACTAGCGATGGGACTCGATTCGCTGACCTCGCTTCACTCAACTAAAAACCACAGTGTTAGGTTCAATCCGGAGACTTGGGAGTCCTGTTGGTAGGGCATCGTAATTGCCATGCGAAAAGCGGTTCTAGGGTTCACCCAGCCTGTAATAAGGATGCCTGTGGACTATTCCGAAAGTAAAGGAGATAGGAGCATGGTGCTGCTCACATCATCTAGAAAAACCGAGATCGTGAATGTGGATGGCCCTACCTCCACATCCTTCTATGTGCTTTCGGGATAGGGCGCACTGAGTGAGGTTCGATACCAATTCTCGGGAATAAAGCTTTATCTAGTTTTCAATCGAGCAATACACATACATACACACAGCCCCTATAGTTTGTGAGATTTTAAAATCGAGGAACTTTTCATGACACCTCATTTCTGCAACCCTGTTATTTGGCGATCTTGGTCTTTTCTGGCAGTATGTGAGTCTCAACACACAACTTTGAATTTCATAATGAGTTGAACTTACACACTTTTGGCAGATCTTCCACACTTTTCCATTTTTGCTGCCACCTGGAATGCTTTATGGGAATTAATTAATACACTTTTGACAAACCGTTATGTAAATTGTCCATAATTTGGGGAACTTTTCTGAGTTAACCTTAACTTTTCGGAGTCGTATGAAAAACTTACTTACCTGAGGGTACGGGTGGGGGCTCACAGGTCCACACTTTTTTTATCATTGAGAATTCATGAAACCATTTGGTAATTGAATTTGCTTCTTTTGTTGATCATGAGTTGAGTTGATTTGGTGTTTTAAGTCCACTTTATGCACAGTAAGGCTAATCGGAACTGGACCTACAGTTTAAAGTGGGATCCGAACCACTATGTGCCTCCACCGGGTATCGAACCCGGGCTTTTGTTGATTATATATGTGCATTTATTAATTATAATAATTACAAAAATTACCATAATAATTTTTCGTTAATGTTTTTTTTTGTTTACAAAGGTGCATATGTTTATTAATTATAATAATTACCACCAACCAATTGTACACTCTCACTGTCATCAGGGTCTCGGAAAACACGCATTGAAAGATATCACCTGATAAGCCCACCTAGTGTTTTTTGCCTACTATTTACATTACCTTTATGTTTTTATGAACAAAAGTAATAGAGAAATATTGGGAAAACTCTAGGGAACGATGTAGTTTATTTTCAATTTTTAATAAAAAATTTCACAGTTGAAAAATTGAAAAAATAGAGAGTGTGAGCCTGAGCCTCCTTCCTCCTCGGTTAAGCTAGGGTTAACTCAAAACTATACCAGAGCATTATTTCATAATTTTCTGCTGCATATTAGATAAATATTCCAAGAACCGATTTGGTGAGGGTTGCCAGATGACAATCTTTAAAAAGGAGGACATTTTTAGATTCCACAAAAGATTTCACAGAAGTGTTATACTACTCGACAACTCTCTTAATTGCATGACGAGAAAATATAATGTATACAGGTAAACTCTCGCGTTACCGATTACGAAAATATTAATCCAGTGTATCAGGTCACCATCTCGTGTTTAATTTGGAATTAAAATTTACATATATAATATTTCATCACCTTTTATTTAAACATTTTGTATTTCAATAATTATTATTTTTACAAAAAGAACACAAAACTAGGCTCTGAATTTTTGTGTTGCGTATCATTATTCTCACAATTTTAATTCTTAAACTTAACTTGAACAAGAAAACAATATTAACAATTATTTACAAATATAAAAGTTTGTTAGGAATCTTGAAGTTGAAGCAGTTAGTCTACACTTTAAAAAAAAGGACATTTCCCCATTTTCCTAGAAACCGGCCCGGACCACTTTTAGGACCCGAAAAAGAGGACATGTCCCGGTAAAAGAGAGCGTCTGGTAAACCTAGACTTAACCCTGGTGTAAAAGTGTGTGTTCTTACCAGAGTGGATAAAAATAATGATTTTTATTTTAAAAATATTTTTTGTTGATTTTTTTATTTAAATCGATTTTATTATATTTTTAAAACCAGGCTTAAAATTGCTTGGATGGTTTTTGGCACCATACATATAAATATACGTTTCTACTAAACGGCCCTGTAAAATATTTGAACAGTTTGATTAAAGTAAATGAAAAATATACGTAAATATATTTTTTTCTGTTTCTGATACTGTACCTGCTATGGAAATATTGTTGAATGTGCTATTGGAAATAATAATTGTAATTTCAGTAACTTTTCTTCCAGTGAAAATATAACATTCTGAATGTACTCTATAATTGTAAGCTAAAATAGTAACATAAATATTTTTATAGTATTTGTAGCTGAATTTTGGAGATTTTTTTAATGATAGTTTGTAAAAATATCAGCTACCATTTATTTACAGTTTAATGATAATGGCACTATTTATGGTAACCCTAGCAGGACCAAGGTCTGATCTGTTACATGCTGGACTAAGGGTGGCATTTTGTGCCACTTTAATATTCCGCAACATTTGTTAGTTATTTTAGACTACTAGTATGTTTTGTTTAATATAAGTCATAGTTTGTATATTTGTAATGTTTGTTAAGTATTTATTTTTATTTTGAAAGGTAAGTAAGTCATATTTTGTATATTTTTAATGTATGTTAAGTATTTTGTTATTTGGAAATGTGCATCTGCATATTTATTATTAACAATAATAGAATAATACACTGTAACATTATAACACATTTTAGTTCTACATTGTCAGTAAATTACAGTTCCTCAGTATTACTCACTATTATTAGAAATAACACAGTTGTCACAGATCTGGACTTTCATGCAGTGTCTTCCAGAGACACATTTACCACAGTCATTGCATGAAATTGTAGTTCGTGAGAGTTTGTTTCTTCTTTCTCCATTGGAAATGCAAATGTAACACCTATTTCCTTTTCTCGAAGCAGATGCATAAGTAGATATACGTGTCTATGGGATTGTCAACCGTTGACCTAATTTTCCTTTCAAGCACATTTTCCATTGCCGTAACTGTATTTGCATTCAATCCCTCAATGTTCTTTGCTCTGTCTGCTACATGTGGCTCAATCAACTTCAGTCCACGTTCTTGCAAGTAGATCCGATGTCTGTTTGAACTTTTTAGTTCCCACTGTGGATTGTTCATCAAACATAATGAATATCCATTTACCCCAGCAATGTCTAACAGAGTGAAAAATACTGATAATGGCCATCTCCGGGTACATCTCTTTGTTGTAAATTTTCTTGCCATTTGATCAATTGTATCAACCCCACCTTTGGTTTCGTTGTAGAATAAATTTATATGAAATTTATTATTTTCTTGTGCGGTATCCCTATATTGTGTGGACAGCAGGAGTACAAGTTTCTTTGGCTTTTCACGAGTTACATAAGAAACCAAAGTAACAGGGGGTTTCCCTGAGGCTGGGTCAGTGAATGCAAATTTGTTCGAGTAGACCAAATGTGCTTCCGATGAAGGGTCATGGTACCAACAAGTGTAAGTCCGATATCGCTGTAAAGTTCATCTGCCAGTTCCACTGAGGTACAGTCATGTTCAAAAAATTTGTTGCATGGATTTTTTCTAAGTCCAACGTCTTACGAAATTATGTTGGTAGCTCTGAAACAAGGAAGTGTTGTGAAATATACGATCCTCCAATCACAGTGAAGTTCGATTCGGAGAAGCAGGAGGCGTGACTCACGGTCTTGTCCACAGGAAGTTCAACCAATGCAGCAGTTCCAAATATGAGATAACGTCCCCATTGGTTAAATATTGTTTCAATAATGCGAATCGGCAGAAAGATTGCGCAAAAGTTTACTTTGTCGTTTTAATTGCCTTTAATCATTTCAAATTAGTATTAAATTGTCCCAATTATAGTTCACGAGCTTAATATAATGTATTCATGTATGTGTTTGACAATCATGTATTACTCATTAGAACAATTGTCACATTGTTTTCACTACGTGAGATGACATTTCATTTACATTTACGATAAAATAGTGGTTTGGGTGTAATAACAGTTTTCATTAATTAATTTAGAGATGCATTTTTATTTGTTGAGTTAATGATTAGGTTAATTCGTTATTTCTTGCGAAAAGAGGGAACCACAGCTGAAAGAAAATACACAACTTGTATTATTGAGGTCAAGAGTTCGTTTTAACATCACTTTTTGCACACATAGGCTAATCACGACTCGGGATACATTTAAATTGGAATCTGAACCATTATGCGACCTGACTGGAACTCGGAAAAGGACACACTGATTACAAGATGTCGATACATTACCACTTGGTCTGGCGAACGCCAATAATAATGAGGGGTTGTGGGAGTGGGAGAGGGGTGACGGAAAGTAGAAAATAAATAGCATTTTGGGGGCTATTTAATGTTATATTTATACACATACAAACCTAAGAAAACATTTATTTTGATACATGTGTAGGGGGGGGGGGGGGAAGAGGGAAAAGAGAGGGACAGAAAGATATTGGGAGAGATGGGACGAAGAGGTGATTGTGGAAAATGTTTTATTTGACGTTCAGTAATAAAAAACAATCAAATCAATGATGATTAACTTATAAATACCATATTTAATGTAAATTTGTTTTAAAAATGGGGGCGGGGAGCTGTTTGTTTTACGTTCAGTGCAGGATAACAAGTGGAGACACATAGTGCTTCGTATCTCACTTTAAACTGTAGGTCCAGGCCCCATTAGCCTATCTGTGTATAACGTGGATTTAGAATTCAGTAGAAAATAACGTCGATCTAGTATTTTGGATTTTAGATGCGTTGAGACCACTAAAATTTCCAATTCTTATAATAAGAAACCTGTCCTCATATTACCATTTTGAAAGAGAGAGAGTTAATTGTATAATCTTTCGTTGTTAGTTTCAAAGAAGACTAATTCAAATAGTAACAATGGGAACGAATAAAGCTTACGAAAAGTTTTTGCCACCGTTCGGATTTGAACCTACGACCATTAGAGTAATAACCCAGTGCGATAACCACTACCCCACGAGTTCGTTCCTTCTTACGGCATGATTATGAGTTAAGACCAATTCGTTCAATATGCATTAGAAATATAATCCCCACCCGCCTCTTTATAAACAACACACCCAAACGCTCCTTTGTGGCAAATGAAATAAAGGTGGTATGAATGTCACAAAACATTTAAGCAACATCTACTATTTTTACGACGCAATCGTTTTACATGGAGAGACTACAGCTTTGAAAATTGAGGTTATGACGTGGCTTCTTGAAGTGGTAGGGTAGATATTCGTATCGCAAGGTTCCAGCGTACACTAGCCAGTAATTTTTATTTTAGGGAAAATTATCAAGAAACAAAACAAATAAATACTATTGACATCCTTTTGTGAATAGTATTTATTTTACATTATTTTTTGTTCACCATGCATAGTTGTATTCTTGTAAAAAACATGAAAAACAATATATTCTCTACATTTCGCAAAGCAAATAATATACGAATTTTCGTAATAGGTGAAATGCAATAAATAATTTTTTGGTTTAATAAGAAATAAAAATCGCAGAGTTAACCGAACCGTGAATCGAACACAGTATTTTACAACCCATAAAATGCCTTGTAGCCTTTGCAATGAAGTGATGTAGATTCAAGTAATAAAATTTCATGCAAAATCGCACGTTATAAGATTGTTCAAATATATTAAATCAATGTGTCCATAAGTTATTATACTGTCAGCCATTTGGCACATCTCGTTACAAAATCTCAGCATATCACCATTCACTAGTTAATCGAATTGAATATTGATTCACTTCACAGTTCAATATGCAACAATATTTTCGACTCATATCACGTGAGATGTAAACTCAATTCAATTCTCTCATTGTATGTATCTTGTATGTTGAGCTCATGTAGAAATATCAATTATGAGCTCTAAGCTAAATTTGAAGCTACAATCGCTTGATCAACTCTTGCGTCTCGCTGCCAGACATTCTACGTCCCTGTTTGCTCCAGGTCGCTTCTTCATTTCATTATGATTGTTTTTACCTCTGTTTCATTCTCATCGTCGTTATAAACCTACGTAATTTCTACTGTTTACAGTAGACAGAATCTACTATTATCAATTGTAGTACTCTACTGTGTCGCTTGGAAATCTACTCAAAATCAATGATTTCCTACTGAACACTTTCAGTACGCCTAATGTGTAATTACAGTTGAGGAACTACAAGTGAAATATGCTCTTCAGTACTAAATGTAATGTTACATGTAGTGTGTTTGAATTTGAATTTGAATTCAACAATTTTGGTGCGTCAGCACTTAGGCTATTTTGCACCTGTCACTTTATACGGGGTCCAGCCCCTTACCAGAATTAAAATAACATAACTGTAACGTCGTGTTGTAACTAAAATATTAAAATATTCTGAATTCGGTTAAAAGTTGAGGCTGTAAAGAGGCACTCAGCACCCACAAGGACCAAACACAGGACAACACAGATAATTATACTGGCCATGGGGCCAGTCGCCAGAACCTCATTCGTCTGCAAACTGAAGTCCAGGGTGTACTACGTGGAAGCAACAACTGGGTGTACATACTTCGTGGAAGGTCATCCCTTACACCCTTGTAGTGTGTTTAGCTCAGCATGTTAGCTGTAAATAGAACTTTTTATTCCTCCTCACTAACAATTTGTTTTTATATCTATTTAAAATTTAAACCAACCTCACTTCCATGTAGTACACCCTGAACTGCATTTTGCAGACTAACGAAGCTCTGGTGACTGGACCTACTGTTAGTATAATCTTTGTAGGACTGTGTGTGTGTTGTCCTTGTTTGTGCTGACTGTCTGTCGCTTTACAGGCTCAGCTTTTAACCCAGGTAAGGATATTTTAGTTTTCAGACACGCTTTTATTTTTGTCATGATAAGGGGCTGGACCCCGTATAGCGTGACGGGTGAAAAATACCCTAAGTTTTCAGGCACACAAATTGTAATTCAAATTTAAAAAATCTTAACATAGATGTTTCAAAACACCTATTGATCTACTTGCAGAGAAACTGCAAGTGAAATTAATTTATTCAGTATAGTGTATAATATGTTAAGTTTAATAGTTTGGCTGTAAATATTAATTTCATACCCCCTTATTATTTTTTGTATTTATATCTTTTTGAAAATCTGATCACAGTAGATGTTTCAAAACACCCATTGATCTACTGAAAACAGTAGGCAAAAGTTTCATTGGAGTAAGTAGAAAAGAGTCATGAAATAATACCCAAAGAAGTCAAGCATTATGAATTAATGTTACATACTTTTGTTTATTTTACTTTCCAAAACCTAGGAGCTCCAAATAATACATGGGATGCGATTTACTAGACAGTCTGCTTTTCTGTGATTGATTCGTCGTGCCCAGTCGGGGATTACTTCCGTTCAAGGTAAAAAGGGAAGGGGAAGAAATCCACCACAGTAGCATGATGTATGAAGTAACATGTTCACAGGCATCCAATACAACTGATAAAGGTTCATCTGACCTTGGAAGTGTGGGAAACACGTTTCACGCTGGTTTCCAGAATGCTGTGGCTAAATCTGGAACTAACGGTGGAATAAGAAATAGTTTGTAACATTTAACAATGACATTTCGCATTTACAAAATATGAGATATGTAGACTTTGATTTATTTATTATAGTAGACGGTAGAGAATTACTTACCACGAAAGTCAAGTTCTAAATTGCAGACATCAAAATCTACTCCAGGTTCTAAAATACATTTGTGATAGACAGCAGATAGGTTGATAAGGTTTACAAGATTGCTAACGACTCTTAAACCAAACGTTCAACGAAGGTTATTGAGTGAGAAAATGGGAAATTGTTAAAAATAGCGGCCTAGTTGAGTGAAGATCGAAGGTTCGAATCTCTTATAGAACCGGCTATTTTTTTACCCTAATTTTTGGTGCATAATATATTTAATGTATTGTCGACATTTATAAGAAACAAAATATGAAAACTGTCCTCCTCCGTAACGGTGCCGTCTAAGACTCTGTGCTTTGGACTCCGACTGCAGCGGGGCCGGCATGGATTCGAGTCGCCCTGGGTTCTCGGCCTGTTATCTGTATAGGACCGGTGGCAACCCACCATCGTGAGGAAATTGGGGAGCTACGAGTGACTGGTGTAACCTGGTTTCAGATATCTTCTATAACGGCTGAGGGTTTGACGTGCTGACCAACGTCACCTCGTTGCCAGTTCAAGATAACTCTAGGTAGGATTGTGGAAGGGAGACTGACAGTCGGGAGATAGCATACCACCTTTATTTCATTTGCCACAAAGGAGCGTTTGGGTGTGTTGTTTATAAAGAGGCGGGTGGGGATTATATTTCTAATGCATATTGAACGAATTGGTCTTAACTCATAATCATGCCGTAAGAAGGAACGAACTCGTGGGGTAGTGGTTATCGCACTGGGTTATTACTCTAATGGTCGTAGGTTCAAATCCGAACGGTGGCAAAAACTTTTCGTAAGCTTTATTCGTTCCCATTGTTACTATTTGAATTAGTCTTCTTTGAAACTAACAACGAAAGATTATACAATTAACTCTCTCTCTTTCAAAATGGTAATATGAGGACAGGTTTCTTATTATAAGAATTGGAAATTTTAGTGGTCTCAACGCATCTAAAATCCAAAATACTAGATCGACGTTATTTTCTACTGAATTCTAAATCCACGTTATACACAGATAGGCTAATGGGGCCTGGACCTACAGTTTAAAGTGAGATACGAAGCACTATGTGTCTCCACTTGTTATCCTGCACTGAACGTAAAACAAACAGCTCCCCGCCCCCATTTTTAAAACAAATTTACATTAAATATGGTATTTATAAGTTAATCATCATTGATTTGATTGTTTTTTATTACTGAACGTCAAATAAAACATTTTCCACAATCACCTCTTCGTCCCATCTCTCCCAATATCTTTCTGTCCCTCTCTTTTCCCTCTTCCCCCCCCCCTACACATGTATCAAAATAAATGTTTTCTTAGGTTTGTATGTGTATAAATATAACATTAAATAGCCCCCAAAATGCTATTTATTTTCTACTTTCCGTCACCCCTCTCCCACTCCCACAACCCCTCATTATTATTGGCGTTCGCCAGACCAAGTGGTAATGTATCGACATCTTGTAATCAGTGTGTCCTTTTCCGAGTTCCAGTCAGGTCGCATAATGGTTCAGATTCCAATTTAAATGTATCCCGAGTCGTGATTAGCCTATGTGTGCAAAAAGTGATGTTAAAACGAACTCTTGACCTCAATAATACAAGTTGTGTATTTTCTTTCAGCTGTGGTTCCCTCTTTTCGCAAGAAATAACGAATTAACCTAATCATTAACTCAACAAATAAAAATGCATCTCTAAATTAATTAATGAAAACTGTTATTACACCCAAACCACTATTTTATCGTAAATGTAAATGAAATGTCATCTCACGTAGTGAAAACAATGTGACAATTGTTCTAATGAGTAATACATGATTGTCAAACACATACATGAATACATTATATTAAGCTCGTGAACTATAATTGGGACAATTTAATACTAATTTGAAATGATTAAAGGCAATTAAAACGACAAAGTAAACTTTTGCGCAATCTTTCTGCCGATTCGCATTATTGAAACAATATTTAACCAATGGGGACGTTATCTCATATTTGGAACTGCTGCATTGGTTGAACTTCTTGTGGACAAGACCGTGAGTCACGCCTCCTGCTTCTCCGAATCGAACTTCACTGTGATTGGAGGATCGTATATTTCACAACACTTCCTTGTTTCAGAGCTACCAACATAATTTCGTAAGACGTTGGACTTAGAAAAAATCCATGCGACAGATTTTTTGAACATGACTGTACCATATCTGTCTGTTGTAACGTTTCTTCCGGATTTTCTAAACGGAGCTACAAGTCTCTTCACAATTTCATTAGGACCTCTGGACTGTGGGCTGCTGTCATCCGTCTTGCCTGCATAAACTTCCATTTGTAGAACATACCTTTCGGCACAGTCAGCCAACATTCTTATAAGTATTCTATACTTTCCAGGTTTAGACTTCATAAAAACTTTAAATGGACATCTTCCCCTAAACAATGACAACATCTCATCAACAACTATGTTCTCTCCTGGGCAGTAATACAATAAGAAAGTTTTATTCATTTCATCAAAAACTTCTCTCAGTGCAGCGAACTTGTCAGACTTCCTGCGAGCGTCTCTAGTTTCTCTGTCATTGAAACGTATTATTTTCAATAATTCTAGAAATCTAGTACGGCTCATTGTTGCTAAGTAGACAGGTCGACCAAATTTTTGTGACCACAAATCGTGGTAGTTGATTCTTGTATCATCATCACACGCCATGAGAATAAGGACGCCAATCAGTGCCTTCATTTCAAAGTCATTTGTCTTACTTATGCCAGTCCGCTCAGCCTCTTCATTTGAATATCTCACTATTATTTGTAGAATGTCTGAAGTGAAAAATTTCAAGAAAGAATCCAAGATATTGTCGATTCTTCCTGCAGGTAGCAAACTCGAGCGAACTCTAACAATATTTTGTGTAGAGCGTCGTCTTCCTCGAGGAGATTCAGGTAAGTACATTCTGCCTGACTTCGCAACATACACTGTTGGAGAACTAGATCCAGAGATTTGTTCTGTTCCCTCCGCACCATCTTCATCTTCATCTCCTGCATCTTCATCCTCACTTGAAGGCGCAACATCAGTATATTCAATTGAACCATCTTCTACCTCACTAATATTTTCGTCTGAAAGTGCATCATCATCATCCCATAAATGCTCAATAGCCTCCTCCAACTCTTTCGGAGAAAGAACGTCACATTTTCTTCCGCTCATGATGGAAGGAAACACACGTCTATGAACAGTGCACTTCTGAAACCGAATGATTATTTGCGGTAACAACAAAATAAAAGCGGCGGCTACTTCAAAGAGAAATCTGTACGAAACCGCTCTAAAAACTTTATCAACTTCCTCCGGACAAATATTGTAGCATACAAATAACACAGGCAGCTAAGCAACAATATCAAACACTAAATGCTAATGATGCCGGCAAGAATTGTAAAGAAATTGGCAGGTATCAAATTGGACCAAGGGTGGCAGTTAGTGCCACTTTCTATATATGACCTTTAAAAATTAAAATGGAGATAAAATTTTCTCTTGAATTTTAGCAAATATGAAAATACACATCTGAATTGACAATAAACAGGATTTTTAATTCAATTGCTCAAGATAGTTTCGATTACCAACACAAAAACTTCAAAAGTGGTACTTTATGCCACACCTTGGTTCTGCTAGGGTTAACATGATTAGTATTTTGTATATTTTTCTACACAAACTGTTAGCTACTTTTGCCTATGAAAATTATTGAATTTTAAATCAAAAGAAATGTGTGTTTACATTTTCTTTCATATGAGCTTCACACCATCAGTACATATGTTTACTTTATTTCCTAATCTTAGAGCCTAATAAACACCATTAAATTATTACGAGAATAATTTACTTTCACCAAAAGTTATTCTGATATCTCTAAAATCCTTATGTACATTATTCTATAAATTATATATTTAAAGTGATATAAATCAGTGATTTCTTTTTTAAAAAAAAAATCACCTGATTTACATCTTGATTTATATCAACCTGATCCACATAGGTTCTAACTCAGTTCCTCGAAACGACAAATTCGTCTACGCACGGATACAGACTAACACTGCTGTTCATGTTTTCCCAAGCAACTCAAAAACAAAAGAAGGTATCGTTTATTTGTGCACACCCAGCGTCTTCCAGGGCAACGCTTGCAACTCGGGACGGAAACAAACGAAAAAGATAAGACAATAAAGGAGACGCCGTTCTTTTTATCTTCCCCCTGAATTCCCGCATCTGCATTTTTCCCCTGTCTTTACGCTCTTAACGCGTGTGCAAATTTGCCCTGCTTCGTACCTTCTTCCTTCTGGAAGCAATATGCTTGCTTTACCTTCCTTAAATATTTGCTCGGCACAGCCCGAATGCTGACGGCAAAGCTACCGTGCGACGGCGCGGATTGAACAGTGTTTCCACCTTCTTCAACAATAATATCCCTTCAGAGGCTAAATATTTCCGACTTCTAATTAATAACTTCTCGTCATTGTTTATTGATTAGCGAAGACTATTGATTTTGATATTGTCGTTAGATCAGCACATATTCCGGGTTCGAATCCCGGCATGAGCATGGATTTTTGCGAGTGTCCCTCATCAATTTCATCACATCATCACTCATCTTCATCTTTGCGTTTACCCGAAAGTGGCAGAAAGCAAAGTAAAATAAATCAAGTCAATCAATCAATCGTATTGTAAATCCAGTTCCAATTAGTCAATTAGCTCCCCAATTAGTCAATCTGAGCGTAAAGACGGCTGAAATCTTTTAGTACAAGTATTAGCAAAACCTTGCGTATTATTTATTTTTAAAACAAATGCATTCACACAATCTTGGATCTTGAAATTGTCCTTCAATATTTTTCCCTTCCCAAAAATCCCTTTTTCCCTTTTGGAATCTTCTTTTGTATGGCAACACTGATGCCCGGCGACCAAGGAAAGCTCCCCAAGGCAGCATCTGTTTCCCTTTTGTTCTTTCCCGATACGAAAATCCTTTACCACCTTCCCGAAGGTTCGCATTTTCTCAGCTAGTTTCAGCTCCGAAGGGCGTAGGTAGCGTTTGTTGACGTAACTTCGCTCATCAATATTGGCATCCACCGACGGAGATAAGACCACACAAAGAATGACTAATAGTTCAGCGCTATTTTGGGGTAAGATTCCTCTCTTGGCATTCCACTTTGTAACTTGATACGGCTAATGGTGCTCCTTAATTGCTACTGATGCATTAAGGTAGGATAACAATCTGACGTTTGAACATGTCTGCAGGCATTCTATTTCAGGATCTTTCCATGAAATTACAAAATTTTGAGTCAGAGTAGAACTTAACATTTTCTGAATTCCACAAGTTCAGCAAAAGTCTTGATTTTATACTTTTACATAAATAGTTACTCTAAATAAATAAAAGCTTTTAATGTTCTTACGAGTCTCTCACAACTTCTGCTATATTTTAAAATTTTAGTAACATTTCGTACTTGAAAGTTCAATACCTTTAGTTTATTAAATAAAACTGTATTTCATTTTACAAAAAGTCTCATGTAAATTAATCATGAAAAAAAATAAAGTTGTGCAAATTATTGAATTAGCAAATCATTACGAGATGCATAATTCTTTATCAGGCAAATTGTGTATAACTTGGTTTGAATGGCAATTAAAAAGTTGAAATTTTGAAATATGATCGTTTATAAGGAAAAGTAGAAAATAGTTTGTGGAAAACAGAAATTAAAATAATAAAATATAGATGTTTGTTTCGCTTGTCGACAGAGCCGTAGCTAGAGATTTCTGCGCCCGGGACGAGAATAAATTTCGGCGCCCCCCTACACTCGCCTTATCGAACTTCTACCATTATTTTTTAAGGGAGGGGTAGAAGAATTTGTTGTTGTGCCTTACTTAAATAATGTCGTTCATTCAAATTGACGTTTCATTTATGCTAATAATTGTAGCAATTGTATGTAATTGTAGCAATTACAACTATTGAATTGTTTGTACGTATACACATATTCTTCTGAATCAAGGATCATTATTGATCTTTCGGTGTGCAATGATAAAAAATCCTAGAAATTAAACTAATCCATGCAAAAAGAAAAAAAATCTTACCATATGAATAGCATCTATATTTTTTAAGCAGCAGAAAAATCTCTAAGGAGGATCATTAATGTAATGTAATATTTTTTTATTACCTGAAACCCTTTCAAAGTCATTGTACAAACTAGCTAAAATCATTCAATATTAATGTAATGTTTATAAAGTAACACCTATTTACACTGCAAAATGTTATACTGATCAGCTGAAATCAACAACAATAAAAACAAAAACCTATTAAGAACTGGGTCCCACTTTCAACTGTAGGTCTAGTCCCGGTTAGCCTTTCTTTGAATAAAGTGGACATGAAACACGAACTCAATCAAACAAACCTATTAAGAACTACAATCAGTACATGATTATTTGACAATTCTCCTGTGCGAACATACGAGTACTAGTTGCAGTTTCACTCTTCTTGCCTTTCGAGCAGCAAAGTCATTAATAACATCGTCGAACACAAGCTATTGAACTCAAAAGACAAAATAGCCAGGTTAGTCAGCTTTCTTGACTCAAGGAAGAATGCAAGTAATTCTTTATAAGCTTTAACTTACTAAAACTCCTTTCACAAGATGCAACAGACGAAGGTAGAGTTAGAAATTGTTTCAATGCAGTATCAAAATTTGGGTACAACTCAATACATGATATTTTATGAATGAATGAGAAAGCTGCAAGTGGTGACAATTCTGACAAGCATTCCAAGTGAAAGTCTTTTAAAAATGCTTGCGCATGATGTTTAATGAACAACAGTTCATGAAGTACCTCACTTCCGTTGATATATCCTCGGGATATAATAAGCCAGATCAAGGACTCCCTTTCTTAACGTTTCTTCTGACATAGCTGCCATATTGCTTGGAATAATTACGGAAAAATCCTCCAAAACTTCTTCATGAGCTTGAATCGATCGCCTATTTGTGACAAAATTTAATCCAATGCACAAAACAAGCTCTTCCTAATTTTTGGTTCTTCATTTATGGCTACACTTCCATCTTCTGCAACTTCATCGAAATACTTGATTTTCTTTTTTGGGACGCTCTTCTTTACTTGCAATGTTCATATCATCACAGATCTGTTTGCTTTTCTCAATAGCGTTAGTCACAATTGTTTCCCGATTGGCAGACAGAAAGCTTTGCAGTTACTGTAAGTGACTAACACCTATATCTACTGTAACAGACTTTTTTGTAGCCGTAGGTTAACGTCGTTAATAGCTCGAAGGATATCAGCCCAGCAGAATAAGAACGCAAGAAAGTTCAACTTCTTAAGGCTGTGTAGCAGGCATTTGGCACGGTGTACTGTTTCGGGTGACTCTTTTGAGAGGTCACATAATTCTTCCAAAGCTGCACAGACATCCGGAAATTGGGTACTTGGAGATTGTACTGCGTTTACTTTTGAAGACCACCTAATTGCTGATTGACTCTTCACAGTAATATGAACATGATATTTTAAAACACCCCAACGAGGAGTCGATTTATTGAAAAAACTGTAAACATTTGGAATTGCTCCAAATCCATTGACGGTTTCTGTGTCTGTTGACGCAGCACGTACAAGAACTGAATTTAACGAGTGTGATGCACAAGGAACATAGCGAACTGTAGGAAACTGCTGAGAAATGTGAGCTTGAACACCGGAGTATTTCCTCGAAATATTACTGGCGTTGTCAAAGCACTGAGCACGGCAGTTTGACATGGAAAGGCCATCATTCTGAACAGCATGTAAAATGTCTTCAGTAAGGTAGCGCCAGTTTTGTTGCCAGTAGTAATGAAGCCAACGAAACTTTCTTCGATTTTGCACTCTACATCTGAAGACACTGTAACTTATCGATAAATTTGGTACATTTGCTCTTTATGACTGACATCAGGAGTCTAGTCATACAAAATGGCAAAATATTTTGCCCTTTTAATGTCTTCAATTATTGCCTGACGTACTTGATTCCCTGCTATGTGGACAAGTTCATTCTGAATTTGTGGAGATAAATATGACACAGCAAGTGCTGATGGTGAGTGTATCATTGTTGACACGTGAGATTTTAACATGTCGTCGTATATCCCCAACAACATAAATAGCCCCAATAAATTCCCATGTTGTTTTTCAGTCTCATCAGCTTTCTTCCACAAAACATCATCAGTCTAATAGTGCCCGTAGTATATGCCTCTATTTCCCAGTTTCACTCAGAATTTGCTGTTGTAGCGCGTTGTTAATAGCAGTGCTGGTCTTCAAACGTAACGATAGCTGCCTCCACTCGGCAAAGCAGTTCTATGGATTTGTGAATTTTCGAGATCTGGAATTCGCGGATTAAATTTACGCCAGTGGAAAAATCCTTCAGTACGGCAAAACTGTGACAAGAAACAAGGAAGACAGTACACACATTTTCTGCTAGGAGAATAAGCTAACCAGGTTCTTTCAACTTCAACATTATTTGGAGTTGTACGAATAAAGCACCTTTTTGAAAAATACCGCCCATCATCATGCTCCCTTTCTCTAGCGTACTCAGCACCCATGTTCTGGAAGGCTATACTATTTTCTGTAATGTAACACAGGGGAGCATTTATGTATTTATAACGTCTGACATACACAAAAAAATGTTTTGATTGAAATTAACTCTTGATGAAAGCATGCATCCTTTATTACAAGTAATTTTCAAGGTTTTTCTTCTAGCCATTCGGCGCCCCCTTCCATCAGCGCCCGCGGCGAGCACCCCGTTCGCCTCCCTCCCTCCACCTAGCTACGGCTCTATTGTCGACATTTTGTTTTAGATATTAAGTTCATAAAACACTTAAGATATATGAATACAGGTAAATAAATAACCTCACGAAGATTGCTATTTGGAAATTCAATCTCGTAGCCAGTTAATTGCTAATTTTCTGTACACTTGAGCCTAATTCCCTTTGTACAGTTCAGTTATGTGACGTTGCTGATAACAAATGTCGATTAAGAAGGTTCTCTTTTTCAATTCCGAAATTTGATAAATTTCATTTTCTCTGCAATCTCGTCTAATGTATTTTTTCCACCTGATGCATTAAGGAGCCCGTGGAATCAATGCCGCCAGCTTTATAGCCTTACGTGGGAACCGACCTTTGGCTTGTCGTAGGAACTCGTAAAATGCGATTTCCAAGGAAGGGCTTGAGCACAGATCTCCCAGAGCGTTTACTTTTCCCCTCTCTTTTACGATCAAAATCGCGGGATCGTTTATAGCCCTATGGAGGCTGTAACATCACTGTGTAAATGCATATTGTTTTTCTCGATCGCGAACCTTTTCCAAAGCATGTTGGCGCATTGGGATCTAGTAATTGAAAAACATTGTTCTTAGCACCATACAATACAGTTTCAGTCCGTCATTAAATTCCTCAGTGGGGTTGTGGGCAGAGTACAAATGGAAACAAAACGAAACTAACTTGCGAATCATTACAAATATGAGAGCCATGCCAAAGAAACAACAGAGTTAGTTTTAGCGTATTATTTTCAACGTCATATTCTTAATCCAAATAGCTGCTAATGCTACGATACGTGAAACAAAACCCAGTTTGTTGAGAGACTGCCATCTGGCACTGACAACGGGTGTTACAAGTCCTTAATCGATCCCAGGAGGAGCCCCTTGCTCTTGGTCAACCACGTGCATCGAGTGTTGGTAATATTGTGTGGAATGGTTGAGACGATCGTCGCAGAATACAAGTTCTGTCACCACTTATCAACTGCTGGACTGGATATTTCCTCAATTACAGAAGCCAGTGTCTTCCTCCACCTGTGGATACTTGCCAAAACAAAAATAACATAATCCGTTTCATATTCTAGTCCAAGATCAGATTTCCTTGAAGAGAGGCTGTTATAACAACAGTTTTGTAATCGTGGGAATTTCTGTTTGTAATACATATTAACTATGCTTTTTCAGTCATCATAGAATATATCGAGTTAATTCTTTTTAGTAACTTATGCGTTATCCTGAACTTTCATGAGCCAGTCGTGTGTGCTAGTCCGCCCGTGTCAGTTAACAGAACCTCTGAAACTACAATACCTATAAAGACAAATTTTGGTGGACTGATCTTTGAAATATTACATCAATGCAATATAAAGTACCCATGCGATTACCACGAGAGACAACAGTGTATCTAAAGGCACATGTGGATATTCAGAAAGCCCAACAGTATTGAAGACTAAACAAATGCTATGCTTGTCTGTCTATAGCAGTAAAATACAACAATTGGATGAGAAGTACTGGCAAAACGTCTATAGCTGTGAAATGGCTTTATTGTCGGAAGCAATAAAGCCATTTGTGCCGAAATTCATCGTCAAATTGCGGCAGTTCATGGGATCAATATGAATTGTCAAAATGTGACGAAGTGATGTCGTGAGTTCAATTCGTTTAAGAAGGTCATCATAAATCACGGACGGCCTCCCGCTCCTGTGTTCGTCATGGATATTTGTCCTACCTCCCGCGAAGGCACGCCACTTCGTCACATTTTGACGCTTCATCGCAATTTGACGATGAATGTCCGCTGGACATTCACACCTTCTACTCGGAGAAACCGCATCACAGCCCGCACCTCGCATTTGGCGAGATTCTTTATCGCCGCAGCCATTTCCAGCACGTGTGACTCGCACAAGACTCAGCGCAGCACTGCGAATAAACGCTATTGTAAAGAATAAGGATCAAGTGTTGTCTATTTATGCCTGACTTACTTTCCCTTTGTATCTTTACTTTCCTTAAACCCCTCGTATGTACTTGTTTTTCCTATTATTATTACCATTGAGATGAGGATTGGGAGTGCGGATTGGGATGGTCAACTGAATATAAGGGTGTACGTACATGCACCCCTTCGTACCCCTGGCGCCGCCCATGGTAATTCAGATAAGTGGAAGCCCAAAATATACCATAAAAAGTTTATTGTTTTATATTATGGGCATATCAGCACTTAGGCTATTTTTGGCCGTCACACAATGCTGGGATAACCACCATAACTGAAACAGTTGATGACAGACCCCCAACAAGGAAGAAAAAGATGTCTGCTAAAGACTTTCTCATACACGTTCTAAAACTTATGCAAGAACAAGAACTAAAGCTATACTGTCTCCGAGGATATAACCTCCTTGCCTATTAAAAGCTAAGGCTGTAAAAAGAGTCACTGAGCACACAAATGGACAAGCACAGGACAACATGAGCCCACAAGGGATTATCCTGGCCGTGAATCCAGGCGCCAGAGCCTCGTTCGCCTGCAAGATGCAGTTACCGGTATTTACTATGGGGAAGTGAGGCCGTGTCCGAAAGGTGTAACACCGTACTTGAAGCGAGCGTCCTCCGATTGATTGATTGGATTGATTTGGTGCTTTAAATCCACTTTATGCACAGTAACGCTAATCGGGACTGGGCCTACAGTTTAAAGTGGGATCCGAACCATTTCTGCCTCCACCGGGTATCGAACCTGGGAACCCTTGATTACAAAGCGAGGACGCTACCACGGCGCCATCGGGGAGGCCCGAGGATCCTCCGAGTACGGTCTTGGAGTGCGGTCTTCAAGTCGTGGACCGGAAGGGAAAGTCTTTCGAATTGCACTTCGACTGCAGCGCCAAATACGATCAGTAGATAAAACTGAGGACTCCGTATTTCCCCTCGTTTTAAACATTTGTTTTTCACCATAGAAATCATATAGCATTTTCAAATGTTCTTACACATACATTTTCACACATTAGAAGAACTTGAACCAACAACTTGCTGGCCTATAACGTATATTTAACCTGTATTGCTGGCTTTCTACCTCCATGATTTTAAACAAATGAACAACGAGTGTGGTAATCATGTGACCTAGTCAGCAACCATCTGTACTGCGAACTGTGCACTTGCGTACTTCTGTTCTGGGCGCTTTCGAACTGTACTAGATGACGTCACTTCCGTCAAAACCATACTTCAAGTCTGTACCTTTCGGACAGAGTCAGATACTGACTTTTTCGTGCTTTACCAGAAGGTCGCCCTGGGAACGCTTTTGGCATGAGATCCAGCGTTGTCCACTTTATACACATAGAGGCTAATCAGGATAGTATTAAAGTGGTGTCCCATGATTATGAGAATTCTCGGAGTTTTACAAATTGTTCCTTTATCAGTAAGACAAGACTGTAAGTAGATTCCTTGTCGTGTCGACTCCTGTCTAAAGGCAAAGTGGATTGAAGCGAGTCTCTCTCTAGTTCGTCTACTCTCCACCGAGGCGCTAGTAATTTAATCAAAACGCACTCTGCCTTCTCTTGCTACACAGAAGGTCATGAAGAGCAGTTTGTGCTGGATATGAGTCCTTATAATGGAAGGCGCGAAAGCTCTATCGTCTCATCTTCATAACAGTGACGGAATACTGAGCTCTCATTTCATTTGTAACAATGATCACGTGTTGCTCATCCATTTTAATGACGGTGCAGTCTTCACATGTGTTTTCCCTGTGCTGATGTAATAGTATATTGCAGTAATATTCATAGGTCTATGTATACCTGACGCTCTCTCGTCTTCCTGATTTATTTTACTTTCGCTATATTCTACTCGCTGCATATTACAAGCTTTGCATATATGAAACGTGAATCACAAAGCAATGTTTTGAAGCTTTTATCTACTTCTCTAAATATTTTCCATTGCTTTTCTGTACTGCCCTTTGTTCCGTTATTTTAAGCTGCTTGCTTCTTTGGAATGTGTAATCTATCTGACATCGTTATTGCCGTATATAGGTAACTAGCTGATTACCCGACGTTGCCCGGGGATTTATTTATCCCAATCTTCTATTAGAAAGGAAAATAATGAATTCTAACTATAGTGTAAAATGAACTTCGAGTTGAACGGCATTCGGAGTGTCAATATTCATCTTAGCGACACCGAAAACTATGGATTCCACACTAGTATCGGTCGTTTTACATGTCGCCCCCTTTCACACCCCCACCCCTAGGGGTGTCTTGGAGTTGAACGGCATTTGGAGTGTCACTATTCATCTTAGCGACCCCGAAAACTATGGATTCCACTCTAATATCGGTCGTTCTACATGTCACCCCTTCCCACTCCCACCCCAAGTGGTACCAGGGATGTCTTACCCCCATAGTATTTCTTTCCAGATTGTGAGTGATATGTGTACCAAGTTTGGTTGAAATTACTCCAGGCGTTCGAGAGTTATGCTGGAACAAACATACATACATCCATTTTTATATAGATAGAAGATGATAGGGACCACTTTCGCTTGCTCGTACTCGTTCGAGTCTCCCACCCTCGAGCGTATACAGTGGAATATCATTTTAATGTTGATTGATTGATTGATTGATTTGATATTTTGAGTCCACTTTATGCACAGTAAGGGTAATCGGGACTGGACCTACAGTTTAGAGCGAGATCCGGGTTACTTCATTTGGAATGTTAACTGACAGACCATAGAAACATATATTGTCGTAAATTGGAATCCTGGAGTATACCAGAGGACTCTCAGCTGAGGCTTAAGTGCTTGGGGGCCTCCTAGATGGAGTAGCGGTAACGTGGGTTGCCTTGTAATCAAGGAGTCCTGGACTCGATATCCGTTGGAGGCACATTGAACAGTGGCTCTCGTCCCACTTTAAACTGTAGGTCCAGTCACGATTACCCTCACTGTGCATAAAGTGGACTTAAAACAAGAATTCAAACAAACAAACAAGTGCTTGTATGCAATTTGAACGATGGCTGGTTAGTAGTTTATGTCTGCTATTCCAATACAGAGTAACTTATGAAGGAGAATGGAGTGTTCTACATTGCCAAATTCTTTGCTGAGATCTGTTAAGATTACTTAGAAAAGTTAAAGAAAAATGTACTGCCTAGATACGTCTGAGGCCTTGTGGACAATACTTAACAGTTATAAGATAGACAAAAGATAGGAAGTTATCATCATTGAATTCCAGCAGCATGGTACTTGAATTGATCACTGGAAATGTTTCTAGAAGTAGGCCTTTCTTTTTTACATAGTTCAGGTAAGAAATATTCGAGTTTTGTAATAGAGTTCGGAACATATTCTCTCTTGATACCTTTGGGAAGTGCCAATTAGCATTCTCTATTCCTCGCCGGTTACATAATAGATGCACCAGAAGTCTCCTGAACGAGTCTTCAGAAGGAGGAAACTCAATGGAAAGTGAACAGATCGTTTGTTAAGCAAGCGCAACACCTCAGCGCTCAATAGTCTAACTTTTGAACTGCGAAACCCAAACTTCTCTTTCAATGTCTTGAATGTTCCATCCCTTTGCTGGTCGAACAAAAATACCGAAGTTTCCTTTCCAAAAACTGAGAGCGCCTGAGGACATGAAAATGGCTTCCTAACGTCTCTTTGAAAGCTTGTATTCAGCCACGGGTCTCTTCGGTGCATTTATAACATATTTCCGACGCCAATGAACTGGCAGCAAATGGGCTTGTGCTCCCCCTCTTCCCCCCCCGGCTCCCTTAGAGGCGTTTGGACGGAAAACACAGCACCATACAAGACCCATAATGCCCCTCTCGTCAAAAAGCTTGCGATGTAATGAATGAACCCCTGCTTCATCTTCCATTGCCCCTAGGGAGTTGCTATCCTTCCACGGTTCTGGGAATTATATTGGGAGGCTCCAAAGAATGACATCTCGTGGAATTTAATAACGCGGGCTTCTTTATGCGGGAGAGACCCTTATTTTCTGCTGACCATTTCGAAGCCTCGGAGCGATCTCTGCTAGGGGTCATAGTGTGACCTTCGTGTGGTTTATGAAGAAGTTAATTAGTGCAAGATCCTCTTCTCAATCATCAAATTTTCTGCATACTTCAGCGGGATCACCCTGAAATTACAAACTGTTCTGAAGTCTTTCAGCTGATATTTTCCAATAAGTTAACAGCCGTCTTCGGTGATCTAGCGGCTGCGTTACGGTCGACCGTGAGCGAAGGCGTTGAGTGGTCGACTTATGGCCGCGTGCACCAACGCCGATTATTTCGAAGTTCAGATGAACGAGATCAATTTTAATCCACTCTAAATGAACTTGGTTTAAAGATTTGCATTGCAACAACGACAAACGACGTTCAGAAGATTCCGTTCAACTGATCCGAGATTAATTTGTAAGGCTATACCTGATTGGTTGGCTAAAACAAATGACTATCAAGAACCCCATAGAGTAATGTGATGTGTTAAAGTATCAATATGTAGGAGAAGAAAACAATTTGGGCTGCAAACTTCTCTGAATTTGAGAAATGTACTTACTAATCAACCTTGTCAATATGTACAATATGTAGTGGAGTGTTAAAAATAATAATATTAAAAAAGATCTGACGGCACAACACAAAAGGAGAAGGAGAAAGCATGGAACTTTCTTCTACGGGACTTTAATGCCTTACGAAATGCATTCGATTTTGAGAACAGCGTATGCTGAACCTCGCCCGCTCAAATAAAGATATATTATTATTATTTCTATTATTACTGTACTGTGGTAAGTATTTGAATTTTTCATTTCTTAATTCTTATATATTTATATTGTCGTGTCGTGTAAATAGACAGTAACATGTATTTTCGTAAATTTATACAATCATATTTCCAACACCATGTAGCAATATCGTAAACATTGCTGTGTTCTAATTTACCTTGCACGTTATATATGAAATTTATATATGTTTTGTGTTCTGGGATAGAAAGTACAGAATATGTAAACATTACGACTTTGCACCACAGAACCACAAATTATTATTATTATTTTGTCAGTTTTTAGTTTACATAGTTCTCGAATTATCAGCATTGTACATCCAACATTTCTAGCGTTTGCACGCCCTCGATATTACTTTCCGCTCTTTTTATATTAAAAAAACAACTGCTTGCAGTCGAAGCATCAGTATCGTGAACCAGGATCAGACACCAAAACGGTCGCGAATGGCCGATCAGAAGATAAACTCGTTTTGATGTTCCTAGATCGCGATCAAGTATTGAACCGTCTTCGTGCAATGGAATTTTCTAGTGATCCTTTCCCAATCCGAGTTTAAAATTTGATCTTTGTTCGTGCACGCGGCCATTATTGCTTCACAATCGAGGTTCTGAGTTTCCACCTGGGAGCGGGTGTTTCCTCTTAATCTAATCATTATTCATCTTCATCATCGTGATTGGCCGAACAGGATGTAAACCGACACAAAGTAAGGAAAATACAGTTGTTGATTTAACGATTTGGTTTATTGTACTTTGCTTTTCTGTCACATTTGGCTAATCGCGAAGATGAGGATGAGTGATCATAGGATGATATTGATGAAGGGACACTAACGAAGAACACCCATGCTCAGGCCGGAAATCGAACCCGGGACAACTGGCGTAATAGTGCGCTGTGCTCCACGGACGTCGGCCGAAGACACTTTGGTAGATTTCAGAAAGCAGAAATATTTCTTGTAGTCCTTCGAATGGTTTTAGTGTCGCCTTCACTGTCACGCATGAGCGTGGTAGGATCCACAAGAAAGGTCAAGGCATTACGGGGGCCAGTAAGCTCCTTGAAATATGAAAAAAAAAATGCCTGTTTATTCTTCCCTTATGCCATTTATTTGAAACCTGCTTTATCCTGTAGCTTCTGTCTATCTTTCTTACCTTTTCTATCAGTTATATATCTGATTATTTTCTTTTCTATTGTTTCCCTTCCGTCTTGTCTCATTTTCTTTGGGACCTCCCGATGGTGTACTGGTAATGCCGCTGACTTGTAATCAAGGGGTCCCGGTCTCGATACCCGGTGGAGGTACGTAGTGATTCAGACCCCACTTGAAACTGTATGCACAGTCCTGATTAGCCTATCTGTGCATAAAGTGGACTTAAGAACTGAAAAAGAACCTCAGACTCATTTTCTCTTTATTCTGTATCCTTCCTTGTATCATATTATCTCTATCCTCCTCTCCTTCCCTATCCCGCTTCTTTATTCCCCTTCCCTCTCTCTCTCTGTCTCACTACTTAATGCATTATTTCTCAGGGCCTCCCCGATAGCATAGTGGTAACGTTCTCGATTTTTAATCAAGGCATCCAGGATTCGATACAGGGTGTAGTCGTATTGTGGTTCGGATCCTTTTTAAACTGTAGGTCCAGCTCCAAGTCCATAAAATAAACTTAAAATCAAAACTTGGAGTTATAACTCTTCTATTCTTCCTCCTATTCTCTCTCTTGCTTCTTTCTCTCCAATTCCCTCTGTCCAGCATCTTTGTTTCCCCCTTCCCTGCCATGTGCTTCATTTATCTTTTTCACTTTCTCTCCCCCTCTCCTTCTCTCTCTTTTACTTTTTATTTCTCTTCTATTTCTCTTTTTCTGGCTGCTTTATTTCTATTCCCTTCTCGATCTCTCTCTCTCTCTCTCTCTCTCTCTCATCCTCTATATCTTACTTCCTATCCTATCTCTCTTTATCTCACTCACTCTTGAAACGTTACTTTCTTACGTTGCATAAACACAGTCCCACTTAGGGATTTTATTCCCTCCTTTTGATAAAATTTTATACGGGCGTTCAATGACTTCAAGGAATTGTCAGCGAAGCCACCTATCGATACTTATGAGAGGTAGAGAACCATTACAACTCAAGATACGAACACCAACAGACACTCTTCATCGGTACGTTACGTTTGGGATCAAAGAAGTGAGTTCGGTTGAAACACCAAAGACCAGCTCTGTAGTTGTCAAGCAGAATGGGAAGTACAAGAAATGTTTAAAGAGATTTTCTGCATAGACGAGTAATGAAAGACAACAATAACAAAGGGAAATACGAATATGCAAATTACTTCATTTGCACCTCTGTGGCGGCTCATTCTAGTCATTGTTCAAAGAGTGGAACAAAAAGCTCCATCACAAAGGAGCAGATAGAATTAAACTGGGATGGAAATGAAAAATACATAATAGCAGGCAGAATGTTGGAGAAGTTTCAAAACAAATGCCTGCTATTCAGTTTATAAGGTGCCAAGTGCATGAGGAATTTTTAACAAAGCATCGATCAGTAATTTTTCTCATGCTTAAAACGACAAGCAGCATCCACAATACATGTTTGTAATTTAGAGGGAGCCAATATTGTGCAATGGTCAAGCAATTCCATGTGGAGAGAAAGTTATAACAAAGTGTGTTTGTGTGTCTGTGAGAGGTAGGGTAAATAGAAAGAGAAAGTGAGATAGAGGGGATGGAGAAAGAGGGAGTGAGAATCGAAGACAACTAGAAAAAAACAAGAGATGCTTGACGAGGTTTCTGATGAGATGGGGAGACAAATTTATGGTAAATAAAAACTGACGAAAGCGGTAAATAAAATGTTAGATCAGCGGTATATACCAGCGTTGGATAAAAAATGGCACACACTTTTTCATCATGAGAGGAAACAACATACGAAAGAGCTATAAATTGATATACTACTTCATTTTTATATACTGTACACATACACAAGTACTTAGCTGTCCAACCAAAAATAAAACATCAACACAAAATCACTTCATTTCTAAATTGCATATCTCAAGTGATTTATTCATTGTATGTATTTAAAGGATATCCTTGCTGTCCAACAAATAAAATAATCACTACTGCACATACACAAACACATGTTGAAAATCACATGATGATAAACAAAATTCATTCATGACTGAACACAAATAACACCATTGTTTCCCTTGATGTGCGGGAACAGACTAATTTTATCACTGCTACAGCTAGCAAGTTCAATGAAACTGGAAGTTGAGTAGAAATTCCGGGGAAGAAAGGAATGCAGCTTGACAGGGAGCGAAGATTTCGAACTGAGATTATGTGCATGGGAAATCCTAATTTGTAGTGTCTTCCTGATGTGATCGAAGATAAAACGTTTTTCAGCTGCAAGTGGTAGGAAACTTTAGGCAAACGTTTCGTTACAAATCGACAGTTTGCGCGCACAACCTCAATTGCCGGTTTTTGCTTGTTTTCTACTTAATTTGATGATATTTCACGGTTATTTCGCGAAAAAGCGTTCATTTCGTGGAAAAACACACATTTCGCATTACTTCACGAATAAAACTCATGCATATTTCATCATTGGGGGTGTAGTTACGTGCAGAATATTCAAAATTGCATATTTTTTTCACATTTCGCGATTTCGCGCATCGCGAAAATTCAATGTCGCTACTGATGAGGTACGAGGGATGCCACTTAGTGATGTAACAATAAAACAATGTTCAACTGGGTTTCACAGGTTGTGGATAGCCTTCCTTGACTCGGTGAAGAGGTAAGGAAGACGGGCGAGCAAAGCACACTCACCTAATCGGGCAGCAACCCCTCTGGCGTATTGCACTCTGGTGACGACCATGACACGAGCGAGGCAAACACCACGGATAGCAGGTGCTGCCTATCGGCACCTGTGCGGTGGAGCGCGTCGACCGCGCGACCATGATAACGTTAGAACACTCCTTCATGTTTCCCAAAAGTCCAGGGTACTTATCCGACTCGCCACGTGCCGTGTTTCTGATGAGCTTGAAAGCTACGGTGCCACTGCTTCCCTCTTTCGATCAGGAAGAGCGACCCCGTAGTTACAAGCTGGATTCTTTCTGTTTGATTGCAACGCCACCTCTCGAAAATGTTCTGTTTTGTAAACAAAGAGCAAACCTCGCACCGCGCAAGGAGTAAAGCACTCGGTGTTTACAAAAGGCAATCAATGACGGCTTGTAACCACACATTCGCACACATTATTAGCATTTTACCATCTAGGACGACGTTTACAAACAATGAAGTCAGCGGCGGCTTGTAATCACACATTTGGGATTATCTCGAAACCGAAACGGCTCGTTTGGAGACTCATGTTTACTGAGATTTTTTTGCTTCTATTAGCGTGTACCTTCACACCTGTGTCAGTTTGCGCTATTACTTAGGAGACACCCTGTGTATATATGTGCACAGAAAGGAAGATAAAGAGAAAGGGGTACAAAGATACTGTAGATATATAATTAGTAAAAGAGATATATATGCTCACACACACACACGACATGTAAGGGGTGATCTGAAAAGGCACCCAATTGTCAACCTCACTTACACACAAGTAACGGCTTCTTGTAGGTCAACTAGGCTCTGGCGTGTGGACGTACGGCCAATATAATCATCTGAAGGACTGTGTGTTGTCTAGGGTTTGTCCTTCTGTGTGCTGAGTGTCCCTTTACAGCCTCAGCTTTTAACCTGGGTAAGGAGATTTTAAACCTCAGAAAAAGGTATAGTTGTAGTTCTTGTTTAGTAGTGAATGAATGAATTAGTTTTAAAAAATTGGAAAGGAAATTTTTAAGAGATTGTATTTCTTGTTCGGGGCCTGTCGTCAATTTTGTTTTAGTGTTACGTGAGTATCAAAAATTGCCTTTGTGCTGAAGTGTGAATAATATGAAAATGAATCAATCGATCAACACACAGAGAGAAAGAGAGAGAGGGGGAGACGAAGATAGTGAGTGATAAAGAAGCACAGACCTATAGAAATTAAGAGAAAAAAGATAGTGAGAGAGATGAATACGAGTATATATGCATAGGGAAAGACAGTGAAAATGAAATAGATAAAGGGAAAGTGAATTAACATTAGAGAGATGCAGATACAGAGGTTAGGGAGGAAGAAAAGATACAGGGACACAGAATGTGAGAGAGCAAAAAATAAGTATAAATGAAGAGAAAGGGAGAGAAATAGAGATAGTGAGATAGAGAGGTCACAAAGAACAATAGAAAATGTGAGCGGGAAAGGGGTATAGACGCAGAGGAAGAAAGGGAGACAGTAAGAGAAATAGACGTAGAAATAGAGAGAAGATAGAAGAATTAGTACAGACACACGCACAATAATAAGACAATGCAAGTGTGATACAAAAAAAAAATGTAAATCATGGGAGGTTACGAATTAGACTTGTACGCTCATATCAGAAGCTACAAAAGGCCTATCTCTTACCATTTGCATCATGATAGTTCTAGAAAACTTAACAGGAAATTTTCAAGTATAGCGTTCCTAATATGTAATCTTGACAAGAGAACGGAACTTTTGAAAATATGAAAAAAGTGTCTTGAATAACAATCTGTGAAAACTTTTTAACATTTTAATTTGCATTCCAATAATCCTCTAACAAGGAAACATTTCTGCAAGAAACTACAATAAAACTCATAATCATGTTCTTGTAAGAAAATTAGTTTTTTCGATCATCTGCTAATGTGCTATCCATTTTTGTCGATAGCACGCTGGATCAACTTCCAACCTTTCCATAACAAATTATAAGTTGTTGAAAGTTATGAGCAGTTGCGTATAAATATTTTATGACTTTGTCGCCTCTCTCATCATGAATATTCTAGAAATAGCAAGTCTCAGCATTTTCTCTTCTCTTAGAACTTTCAAGTACGTTCAGTGTATCCAGATTTTAATTTTATTGCGCACTTTTCTTTGCTTCTTCCAGAGTCTTGTAGGAAATCTCATCCTTTAAAGAGCACTTCTAGTTCTTCGCCAAGCATATTATTTTATCACTGATTATTTAGACTACATCCTCTTTTGTTCAATCTACATTCCCCAACTGCAGCCGTTATTCATATGTCTTTGTCATGTTCTACGCTGTCCATGGCTTAAATCTTCTTAATCTTTCTCCTCCTGCAGAACACCTTTTGCTTGTTACTGACAACCTTCTTTGGCATTCATGTCATTTTAAAAATCTCATTGTCTGTATGATACCCAAACATTTTAGCATTTGGATAGCTATCTTTACTCCCCATTTCTTTATTTTCTTCGTCTCTTTTTCCCTTCCCTCTTATTTACTTTTCATTAATTTTTAATCCATGCTTATCCTTAATCATACCAAATTCTTCATCAGTTCGTTTACATTTTCTTTGTTTCGTGAATAATTCAATATTTTCCGAGAATATGACGGATCTAATGTGTTGCTGTTCTCTGACTTTTACCCCACATTTCAAGTCTCAGAATTGGTATTTTCGTTTTTTTAACAGATAATCGCCCCTCTCATATTTTATTTCTTTCCTATCTTTCAATATTTTATATTTTTATAGACTAACCATATTTATTTAACCATATATTATGTTTGTAGCATTGTATTCTATAATGAAGTCACTAGGCTCCATATTTCTAACAATTTTTATATCTTCTTAAACCTACATCGTTATAGGCACGAACAGATAACTGTCTAGAGAGGGGGGTTCAACAGACCGATGCGCCAATGAGAAAACTGTCCTGTCCGAGTGATACTTGCAGCTTGTCGCTTCACTCCGGTATGAAAGGTTTCATATAATTCAGAAGGTTCACTTGTGGTTTGTCAAGACGGTCTAAAAGCTACCTCAGAGAGAAATAATAAAGACATGAAAGCAAGGATGAGAAGTAAAAAAGCCACACGCAACCACAGAAAAAGCGAAAGGGAATTTGCCAAAAGCCAATTTCCTAATTATATTAAGCGCCAGTCTCCTTGGCGGAGTGGTTAGCACACCACGCTACGACACCAGAGGTCCCGGGTTCAAATATCGGTCTGGGCATGGGTGTTCTTTGTGAGTGTCCCTTCATCAATTTAATCATATCATCTCTCATCCTCATCGTCTCAATTAGCCAAAATTGGCAGAAAGGGCGAAGTAAAATAAGCCAAATCAATAAATCAATAAGTACACAACATAGTACAGTACAATCTCGTTAATCCGGACCCCGATAAGCCGGACTTCACATAATCCGGATAGGCAAAGGTAAAAAAAAAGACAAAATGCAAGGTTTTAAATGTGGGTAGAAGTCAACAAGAGAACTTCCCAAAGGAAAGGCAGTCAACCACTGATGAAATTCTGTTTCCCGCAGAGTTTGTACTGTACCTAGGTATAGTGTATTTAGGCCTACACATACACCATGATAAACGTGTTTCCTTGCTATAAACGAAGTTTTAATGCACTTCCTACTGTTCTTTCAGTTAATCCGGACTTTCGTTAAACCGGTCAACTTATCCCCCATTAGTCCGAATTAACGAGGTTTTACTGTATGCTGCAAGGAGAAAACTCATGGTAAGACAGGAAGATACACGAATAGTACTACGTACTGTTCAGAGTGAGATTTGATCCAGTGTCTTCCTCTAGAGAGGCCCCAATAACCCCGCTGGCGATGCAAGCAGGCCCTTGGAGACAACTGTCAATTCTCGTGATGTATGGGCCGCAAGCTGCTCGCTCAACATCAATAGTGCATTCTGTAATACATGACGACAATGGCCGGTGTACGGTTACCAAGCGTCCTATGAGAATTACCAATTATGTATCGCATGTTGCTGTTCGTGTGCCGTGCGTACATCAACTCCGACATATAGAGACAGACACGGTAATGCGTGTCCGATTGCCGAATGAGTATTAATTACGGTAAACTGTGTCACAATTTTGCTATGCAATGTATTTTGTATTTCTCCGAATGTGAGTAACAATGGTTCTTTATTAGCATTATATGTCAATTTGATTTACATTGTCCAAAGGTCTTTTCTACTGTTGCGACGGCCGGTCCTAGTTCTGGCGAGAGAAGTGGGGAGCGGGGAAGCGACCAATCGAGGACGATAAGAAACGCAGCAACCAGTAGAACGAGGTTCACGTAGTACCTATTCTCGCCGCGTCGTGTTACTCGGCGCCACTGCTGTCGTGTGGTTGGTCTGCGGCGTAATCCCCGCTTCCCACTTCCCTTGCCAGAACTAGGACCGGCCGCCGTAATAGTGGGAAAGACCTATAGTATGTTTCTCGTTGGCCGTCATTACAAATTCGATGGTGTTTAACTTTAGTTCTTAATTGATTTATTTGCTTCTTTTTTTTACTTCGCTTTTCTGCCACTTTTGGCTAATCGCGATGATGACGATGAGTGATGATGTGATGAAATTGATGAGGGAACACTGACATAGAACATCTATGCCCAGGCTGGGATTCGAATTTGTGACACGGATAACCTCTCTGCCACAAACTAAGGTAAAGTTTCCCGTGCATATAGCACCGTTCCATGAAAGCACATTTCGGGATGTGAGGGTAGGTTCCCACACATTCTCGATCAGCACCACGGTCCGGTCGTCTTTACCCCACAGGGTTGCCACCATTGATTTGTGACTAAATGAGCCCCTGAGCCGCTTTAAGCATATCGCCCACTGAGACGCGGATAAATGCGGCAACAGAACTTCTGTTGTCTGCTTCTATTGAAATCAAATGGTGTAACGCCCACTACAGGGAAACGCGGGGAACCGAAGAGCGGAATTTCCGTGCCAGAAGTCTGCAGGTTATATTAAATGTTTTCGTTAACTGAGACGCCAGAAACGCGTATGTTGCGTTCTGTTGCTGCGTTTCTCCGCGTCCTTCTACCCCTTAAGCTTTATGCGGGGACAAGGCCGGAAAATTCCGACCTTAGATCACCCGCCCCGGGCCTCCCGCGCGGCAGTCAAACGCCCTACCGACTAGACCACGGCGGCTACCCAACCACTGTGCCACGGAGATCCAATTTCTGTTTCAACCTGGGCCACAGCCAATAGAATTTCCCCTTGTGTGGATTCCAACCTCCGTTTATATCGCTCCGTTGCCATGAGATTGTTGATCTGTTGCTACGGAGACTTCATTTTTTTTTTAATTCAACGGCACTGTCTGTAGTTAAACTCACCCAGAAATGTCGCTATTCTTCCGAACAGCTGGGCTGATATCATTCCCGTCATTTTAGAAGAAATATTTCTTTTTCAGATGACTGATAAAAGTTGGTCAATAACACGTTCTTTGACCTCCGTGGGAAAGTGATTAACACACGCGCCGCGACGACAGGAATGTCGGGTTCGAATCCCGGTCTAGGCATGGTTGTTCTTTGTGAGTGTAACTTCATCACTTTCATCACAACTCTCATCCTCGTCGTCGTGATTAGCCATAAGTTGCAGAAAAGTAACAAGTAGTAAGTAACAAATACTTGTGTCTGGTAGCAGCTCACAAATTCCATCATATTAAGTGACTTATGACGTGAGTTTATAACATTTCAACGAAGAACGAGTAGAAGTTTTCATCTCAAACTGATCATCTGTGAAGGAAATGAATGTCACTTTGTAGATTAACTAAACAGAATATTCTTAAATGTGCTATTTCATCAAACTTTGTACGTATTTAAGAAAATTTGAGCTAAGTCAATACCACTTTCAACCGATACTAATACTTTTAGCCAGGAGCGCATACTATTCCAGGCTAGGCTAGGCTATCTGCGTAGCCTAGAAAGTAAAATACTGAAGATAAATCTCTTAGAAACTGTGTGAATTAAGTTGATTTGAAAAAGAAGATAATGGCGATTCTGAGTTGGCAACCTGAATTCTTAGGAGTTGGCAACCTGAATTTTTATAAGTTTGCAACCTGACTATGGTTGAGATGGCAACGTGGCTTCCTTGAAGACGTCAAGAATGAGTCTAGTCTTCTCCCTTCCTCCATAGCCTAGGACTAGGTGTCATACTGAGATAGCACAGGTCTGAGACTCAGATGTTACCGCTCTCACCCATACCGATTCCCATGTTTGAAAATTGTAACAATTAAAAGTTAGTTCAAAAATTTATTATTATTAGTGGGTGAATATCCCACCTGAATTATATGCATCAATGTACCAGAGTACATACTGATACATCGGCATCGGGTCTGTCTTAAAGAAAAATGTTCTCTCAGTTTTGTGTGACGGGTGCACATAGGCACTGTGTTGCCGCACCTAAAAATTTACATTGAATCAGCCTTCCAAAGCGTTTTCCTTAGGCTGAGAAGCGGAGAAAGGCGGGAACACAACGCAACAGACTCGTTTCCGGCGTCTCAGCGGGCGATTACCTTTAAGATAACCTGGAGACTTCTGGCACGGAAATTCTCGCTTCGGTTCCGCGCGTTTCCCTCCAGTGGGCGTTACACTATTTGATTTCAATAGAAGCAGACAACAGAAGTTCTGTTGCCTCGTTTCTTCGCATCGTAGTGGGTGTTAAACTTTAAAGAGCCAACCCCTTTAAATTGCGAATGGGCGGAAGTCCAATACAAATCATTGGAGACGAAGAAGGTCGTCCGTGTGATGCAAGGGGTGGAAGAATACACAGCTTCTCTCCTCACCAAAGAGCTGGGTTGAGTTATGGGAGGAATTTGGAGGATTTGTGTCCTCCTCTCCTAACGATTGGTCAGGCCGGGGGATTAAGCGGCGGAAAATGAAAAAGGGAGCTCTTCTTCCCTGCGGAAGGCGGAAGGATACGTTACCCTTCACGCGAGCGAAAATCTTACGAGTTTTCACACCAAGTTCCACTCTTGGCACATGAACGCCACTTGAAATACCTTTACCGAGCATCTGCCGCGCTAAAATTCGTACGTACGGTTTTTATACTCTATCCGTGGAAGAGGTAGCGCATAACGGCAAAGAAGGGGGGAAAACTAGTGGGTGGAGGGAAGCAGAATACGCTCCTGCAAACCGCTGTTATACTCTTATCCCGGGAATCTCTGGAGCAAGTACGCGCATTGCGGTATTGAAGGGGAAAGAACGAGTGGGCAGAGCGAAGCAGTACACGCTTCTGCAAGGGTCAGTACCTGCAGTCGCTATTCCCCTCCACGCAATCCTGTTCCCTCTCACTTGCTCATTGGTCGGGCCCTCTTGAGCCACTACTTGCACAGAGACTTCCTTTCGTTCGTTCGCTCCAGAGAGATCCGTGGTACAGTGGGATCCATGACTATTACTATGCAAATTGTCCATGATTATTTTCATTAAGGTTTTCTCTTATATCCTACGTGTTTTTAAGCGATGGATTTTTATGTATGCTGGTGCAGAAGTTGTCAACAGCTTGTTTTTAGTTTTCTTTTAATTCTTGAAGCTCTTATTGGGTCAAATAAAGTGCACGAACATGGTGATGGACAATTTGCACGGTAATACTCATGGATTTCACTCTACCGTACAGCTATGAAATGGTCTTGGGTTCGAATCCCTGCATGAGTGTTCTTTGCGAGTATTCCGTTATCAATTTTATGATATCATCACTCATCCTCATCTTCGCGATTAGAAAAAGTGGCAGAAAAGTAAAGTAAAATAATCCAACCAATTAAAACTATGAAACGGAGTGGTGATAAACGTATTGATCGATTTCCAAGGAAGATCTCAGATCTTTCTAAGGAGTACTTAGTATTTTCATCCGAACCTCATCCCGCGGGACCACACCACTATCATAAAAAGGCTGCAAATAACCAGAGGAATAGAATTCGCTTTCAGGCAGCTACAAATAAAACACTACATGTACCAGGCAATGGACATGCATAACAATATATCTTTTTCATGGTGTAATATTGCAACGTAATGAAATTCGACTCCAGTACATAGTTGTTCCACGCCATAATACCAATCCACAACGGGACTGCAAACAAGAACATCGCTCTGCTTCAAATTCGCAAATATTTTACTGCAGTGATTTTTTGCAAATTGTTTGTTTTAGTTAAATCAACCAGTCAAGCGAGAATGATCACAATCATTTCTTCCCCTCCGTTCCGATAAAATTCGAAATTAAACCTCTGGGGTTTAAAGTGGGTTTTGCTCCCCTCTCCAACCCCCCCCCCCCTCTTCACGTCTGATCTGCTCCAACGCAAAAAGGGAAAAATAAGTCAGGCAGTTTGTGGTCCTGCGTGAACATAGTGGGCTAGCGTTGTGTTACGTTTGAGGGAAATTCAAAATGCGCATGTTTTTTTTCTTAATGGAACATCTCTGTTTGTCAATTTTATTACATAAACAAAGTTTGTAAACAGTAATGTGACTGCTTGGCTTTAACACACCAATGGAAAGGTGTGTGCCAGCCCACACAAAACAATATGTTTTGGCTATGTGTATTTATCGTCCTAATTGTTTCCTCAATTAAGATTAGTGAAACAGCAAGCGAAATATAAATATTTAGTGTCAGGTTCAAATTTCCACTTCACTTACAACAAAATCGTGTTTACAAAATACCATACGTATGTTGTGTGTATAAACGTACACACAGACATACGTGTGTGTGTGTGTGTGTGTGTGTTTGTATTTTGTTATTTAGTGTCGCTTTTCTGCCACTTCTGGCTATTGGAGATGAGTGATGATAAAATAAAATTGATGAAGGGAGAATCCGCACCTCGTAAAAGTTGGCCTTGATTGATTGGTTTAAATGTTTTGGGTGCGTTGGCACATCACGACATTTTGCACCCTTGTATACAACCACATAAACTGTCTATATACAGTATATATATACATACACCATATTGGATCGGGACACTGAGGGACGAGGTCCTCCAGCCTCCTCTCGCCACTCACACTACGCAACCCTCTCTCTTGGTATACTTTTGCGTAGATTACTTATCATAGCTGTTATTTCGCCAAGAGCGCTAGTGTTCCGTTCAGGATTGGAATATGGAAGAGGATTCGAGTATTTGTAGGGAGAAGTTTGACCTTGGTGCCTATTAATAAAACCAAGGTGTGTATATATATGTTTGTGTTTTCTAAGATTATTGTACTTGAGGAATAAATATAATAAAAGAAAAGTATATACAGAATATGAATATAAAATATAACAAACAAAATCATATATATGTTTGACCAGTGTTTCCAAAATTTCTAAATTGACTTGTATATGTTAAGGATTTGGTTGGTGCTGGTTTTCAGCTTGAAAATCTTACGGAAATTTATAATGATAAATATAATAAAATACTAACTTGGAATATATGATATTATCTAGTAAATTTATTGAGTAATATAGGTCCTTATACCTTAAGCCTTCCAAAGGAACAGGAGTTGCAAGTATCTGGTCTTCCAGAAGTAGGACGTTCCAAAGGCTTCTTATTTTGCTTTCAAGGAATTTAGGCTATCTTCTTCATTAAGAATAAATAATGGATAAGTAATGAAAGATAAATTATATATATATTAAATAATTAGAACATACCAAAGTATAAGTCCTTAGACCATGAGCCTAATAAAAGAATCAAATGAAATAGACTTCCAGAAGAGAAGGAAGTTCCAAGTGCTTCTTCTTCATTCCATAAGGTTGTGGTCATCTTCTTCATTCTTCTTAATGGTTCTCATCATATCAAAGTTCACACTATACCAGTTCCAAAATTTCCATTATTCACTTCGCGTCCATACATAGTGAAATCTTGATAGAACCACACTTAATTCCAAACTATCAATCCGTTTCACAGGAACGTCAATGTCCTCACAATCGCTAATTAGTTTCTACCAATTACCCATACGACTTTGCAAGTCACTAGTTCTTCGAACTTGCACTGCCTCTTAAGGATTTTATGTAGAATCCTTCGATTCAAGGCGGTTGGGCCCTCCTCATAATATCTTGGTTCATTTTGAATCTGTCCATTTTCTTCGGTCTTCTGTTTTGACGATGGGGTCTTATTTTGTCTGATTCGGCTACTTCTTATTCCAACTTGTCGGGTGGTACTTAATGTTGAAGTCTCATTTCCAGAACTAACTTGAGATGCTGATTTGTAGTCAATTTCTTCTAATGACGAAATTAGTCCAGCCAGTCTGTTAATCCTGCCGAAGGTCTTGATGCTATGGATTTCCTGTACCAGTGTGACCTCATCTAGACCCTGTCTTAATCGTGGTATCAGACTATCAGAATACTTTTTACAGCTGACTATTGCCTGTTCCGGTGTTCCTTTCACCTTACATGTTAAGCACTGATCATCATTGCTAAGATTAAATCTTCGAAGATAAGTCCTATATGGGCCATGACCGGTCATGAAATGGACCACACCCCTACTTGGTTTGAAAAATGAAAGTTTCATCCTATCCCGTACGTCCGGTATGTACTTTCTAGTCTGGGCAGATTCTTGGAGTTGACTCCACTCTTCTTGCCAAGAATTCCATAAGTGTTGTTTAATTTCTTGGATGGAATTGACCCGAGTTCCCAGCAGGTCATGTGCCTTTTCTTTTAGTCCCTTTTTCCACCAGTAACAAGCGGCACTTTGTCGAACTTCGAAGTCTATGGGGAGTACCCCAGCAACAGCTATTATCAAAGTCTTGGATGTTGTACTTAACGCTCCGAGGACTCTTAACAGGACATTCTGTTGTACAGATCTGAGACTATCTCTGATTTGTTTTTGCGCTGTGAGATGCGCCCAGACTGATGCAGCATAGCATATCACTAGCAGGAAGTTTGATCTATAATAGATCATCGAAAAATCAAAAGGAAGTTTATATGCAGAGTTCCCCATATTCAATATATTGTGTAGTAGGGCCTTCGCCTTAGAGGAACCCTCCTCTATATGTTGTCTCAATCTCAATTGAGCTTCCAGGAACACGCCAAGGTATTAATTTTAGTAGATTTTTTAATAGCTATTTTTGTACCCCTTATAATTGGAGATCTTAATAGCTTCCCTTTAAGTAAGATATGATAAGATTTTTCTTTGGCAACTTTCATTTTTGATGTCTCAGTCCAGTCTTCTACCAGACTTATGGCTCGGTTAGCTCTTTCCAATTCAGTTCTACTGTTGGCGATAATCAGAATAAGTATGTCGTCTGCATACGCTATCACATCAGCAACTTCCCTAGACTGATGTAATTCCATCAGCAGAGGCTCCATAGGGTTGGGCCTAACACTGAGCCCTACGGACAACCCTTGTTCACATCCTTTGTTACGACCTTTTTTGATCCTTTATACTGTCCGCTTCTATTGCCTCCTTTATCGGATTATAGAGAGATCCTGGTATATAATTGTCTCTCAGTACTTTCAGGATGTATGGCCGCCATACATTATCGAAAGCTCCACATATATCTCGAGTGATGGCCAGTACATATTTGTGTTGATTTCCATGGACGAAATTCATAACATAGTTAAGTGCATCCGCAGCTGATCTTCCATGAATGAAACCAAACTGTTTTCCTGAATGTTTTTTAATAGTCTTCTTTCATTAAGTCTTGATACTATAAGTTTCTCGAGTATCTTACCAAAACCATTTAATAAGCATATCGGCCTATAGGATTTTGGTTCCTCAGGATCTCTTTTCTTATCTTTAAGAAGTATAGTAAGATTTGCATGTTTCCATTCCCTTGGGAACCTACCAAGAGCCAAGCTCTGGTTGTACACTCAAAATCGAATGAAACGCCCCCCCTTACGGTTATGCAACCCGGAATTTTATATCATCTAGTTTCGCCAGGAATATCAGCTCGCGAGAAGCGTAGTGTTTCCAACTCTTGAATCTAGCCACAGATTCACGCGACCGGGTGGAGATCTTGCTTTCCTCTTGATTTGATTTTAACGGACAAAAAGTTTATTTTGAGAATGTCTCTGCTAATAATAACAAGTGTTATTAACATTTATGCTTGAGTTTTTTATTATTCTTTTACCACTTCCGAACGAATATGTGAAGATTTTTTTTTTCATTTTGCAATAACGCTTTCGGCATTTTTCCTTCAGAGTTATTCTTTTTGTTTTTAAATTTTTGGCGACATCTGATTTGGAAAAAGTTCCACGAAGTTTGTTTTAAGTGTAAATGCATCTGGACATACAGTGTAGAGTGGGATTCGAACAACAAATATGAGCTTACGTCGCGAATCGAACCAGCGCTCCTTTCATTGTTTTCTTTCCACGTTTATTACAATTTGCTTCCTTCAGCCTACTTCCGATTGTCGTATATTTCAATTCGTATTCCCGTTTTTTTTTCATTTGCATTGTTCGAGCAGTGATAACTTTCTCTCTTAATCTGGTTATTCGAATACTTTTATACTTAATTTTTTTTTTCCTTTTCTCGATTTTCCCTTCGCACTCATTACAGATTTTGGTATCGCGCTTTTCCATATTTTCAGTAATTTAATTCTTTGATTATTTTTAATTTGCCCTTAGTCCGAATCAAGAAAATATGTTGGGAAATGTTTCCCGTGTAAATCTTATTGTATGGTGGTGTAAAATTGATGCCAGCTTTTTCTTGCGATAAGGGTTTTGAAAGTGCAAGGGTCTCATTTATTAACCATGCTGGGAAGGGGAGGGGGCGGAGGGGTGCCAGAAACCTTCCAGTCGGAATATGCCTGAAACGAAAAGTATACATTGACCAAAACGAAAAAAATCCTGGGACGAAAAGTACCCGCGCAGATCTCCCTTCTTCCCTTCAGTTCGGACCATAAGGAAGCATGGTCCACTCTCCCCCGCCCCTCCTCGCGGGAGTACGGTGCACAGGAGTCGTGGGTCTGCGCAGGTTGTTTTGCTTGTGGTTCCACTCTTCCATCAGCAGGTGCGTGCTGAGAAGGCTATTCTATCTGCGAGTGAGGGGGAGGGGGTGACGAGCAACATTGCCATCGTGAACATCAAAGTTGGTCTAAATTTTTAACTGAAATCTGTTGGCTACTCAAATTACTTTGCAACAGTTAGGACTGTCAGTCTTGGGCGCCAAAAACTTTTGCAACGGACAGCCCCAGTTATGTGAGCCATTAACTTTTGCAACGGACAGCTCAGTTATGTTAGCACACGCTATGGATATTCACCGGCTGCGCAGAGCCGTTTACATCACTCTAACACTTTCACAAAGTGGGCGGCATTGCAAAGTTTACCCATCATTACTAGCCTAATCAGCCGGAGATCACAAGATTCTAAAATACCTCAGGGCTTGCGGGGTGTGTGTATAGGACCAACCAGGTGACCAGGATGAGGGTGACCCGTTACAAAGTGAGAAAAGGAAATTACAAGACATAAGAGATATTTATTACTTATTTAACACAAATTCTCGAAATTTAACAAAATAAGTACAAAATAGCTTTTCTTCCTTTCAGTGATATCCGGGCTCTTCACTAACCCGGTGACAACAATATACATCTTTATATAACAATTTTAAATGGGTTAGATCCTAAATAAACCTTTTTATCTCAGTTAGCCACCTAGATGAGCCAATCTCATATTAAATTTAAATATGTTTATTTCAGTTAGGTTTCCAGACTTACTTGAAACGTTTGCCGGTTAATAGAATGTCAAAACTTCATGTGCATATGCTTAAAAGCTAAAACGGGAAAGGAAAGAAACCGACCGGGGACTTCCCGGGGTTTGAACCTGGGAGTCAGTTCCTGAACTAAATAAAACTAGGTTAAATTAAAAATAAACCTTTTCCCCCCTCTCCTACCTTCCGAACATATGCTTATTTATGGAAAGGAAAAACGGAGGGGAAAGGAAACCGACCAGGGGACTTCCCGGGGATTGAACCTGGGAGTCGGTTCCACCACAAAATACAAAGCAAAAAGAGGGGAGGAAAGAAAAGAACCGGCCGGGGACTACCCTGGTATTGATCCTGGGAACCGGAACTTTACGGGGCCACATCTATTACAGGCCTCTGGTCGGGGACCACCCGGGATTTGAACCTGGGAACCAGAAACCTTGGGGGGACCCAGCCGGGGGCTTCCCGAGGATTGCTCCTGGGAACCGGGTCATTAAGGGCTTCATCTTTTAAGGAGGGACCTGGCCGGGGTCTTCCCGGGTTTTGAACCTGGGAACCAAGTCCTCCAATGCTGCTACTAGGCTTCTCTGGCAAGTAGGCCGTTTCCTGGATGTCTGCCAGTTGACATCAGGGAGCCATAAAGAGACTGAATTTTTCGGTCCGTGTGAGCTACTTATATAGGTAATGCAGGTGGCGCTGATGTACCTAACTACGTCACAAATTTACACGTAGCAAACCTCATATATTTACATATTGCAAACTGTGATAAACTAGATTACCCAAATCCTTACTGTTAAAAACCCTAAACGCCAGAAAATATACATGTTAATGAAACACAACTGATATAAAGCATTTACTAAGCTTTTTAGACAACAATGAGCCTCGGCGGAGCGCAGAGCAGATAAGATAACACGACAATGAACGATTATGCAGCATTTCAACAATCAGAAAAAAGGAGTTATCAAATCTTCGCTGACAAAACCAAAACAGTGCGTTTCATGAAAAATATATTGTAACTGCGGGCACGTTACATACTCCCCCCTGCTCAGAGAAAAATATTTTGGATGAATAGTGTTTAATAGAAGACAAAATATTTTTATATATATATATATATATATATATCTTCCTAAAATACTCCTTACTTTACCTTATAGTTTATTACTAATTAATAGGTCAAACTAATCTATCTAATTAACAGGTCAAATCAATCTATCAACCGGTACAGATTCTACTATCTTACATTCCTTTTATTACTTTGACAAACCGTTTACTTAATAACCGTCATACTCCTATATGTCCCAAGTGGGAGCTTCCCTAGCTCCGAGAGCGCCACTGCTCTCAAGCACGCCCTATTCTCGGCCATTGTGCTTTTATAATAGGGGACACCTTTAAGTACACCAGTTCCTAGTTCTGGCTCATCTTAAGCTTTTAATTAGAACATAAAAATCAGACTATACCTCAAATGACTAATGATTACCTGTTAATAACAACTGCACAATCTCTAATTTCAAGGTTTCAGCAACAACTTGTGCTGGTTCAAAAAATTAAACAAAGGAAAAGTACGTGGTATTTTAATGTGATTGTCCTTCAAAACCCTTCTCACTTCTCGTAGGTTTCTTGGGTTATCTTTAAACAATCTTATTAGTTCTCGCTCAACTTCTTCACTATTCTTATCACGGGATAAAAACATTCCCTTACCTTCTGTAGAACTTCTCTGAGTAGGAGACAACTCCGTTTTTCCCTCGGGAGATGTGGGAGGTCGGCCGAATTCCTCTTCCTTCTCGGCATCAGGCACTATTTCTTCACGCACATCTTCTTTAAGGGTTTCCATTTCTTCTGGTTGCCACTGCTCGGTTACTTCCCTAGGCACTCCCATTCCGTCTGGTTGGGACTGAATAGTTTCTTCCCTAGGCACTTCCATTCCTCCAGGTCGTGGGACATCGTCAAGTTCATCAAAAGCTGTATCAGGATTGATCTGCCAAGCCTTCCTGGTATCGGCCTCTTCACTTAATTGTCTTAGTAACGATCGTTTTTCTGCTTCCAGTTGTCTGATCTTTTGTATTAGCTCTTGCCGTTCTTCTTGGTATACATCTGAATTTTTTTCACACTTTCGAAGTTTTTCTTTATCTTTTTGTACAGCACACTCACATTGTTGCTTATGGTCCGTGAGCTGAGGTAGCACCGCACAGAGAGGTTTGAGGGTTGAGTCACTAATTGCTGGGATAGGTCTGTTCGCAAATCGTTGGTACTCGTTTGCAGAAGAAGTGGACGTACTGCACACCTTTTTCTTGATGTTAGTAAAATTCACCTTAGTCTTACTGCCACTGGTATTGTCCAGAACGTCGTCAGCGCGGGCCTGGAGGGGGAGTATGGAGTTGCTGGTTTTCCATTTTCCAAGTCCTTGGAGATTTTTACTCGTAGCAAGGTTTTCCTGAAGACAGCTGTCTTGCTTTTATCAGGGATCCACTTCTTTCGCGCGTCAGGATCTTCTTGTGAGGGGGGCAGAAGTTTAATTCCTCTAGCCTTTGGATCCTTCCGTAATGCCGGAATCAATTTTCTTCTGGGTACTGGACACATTAAAACAGCCATTTTAGGATTACTTGCTTTAGCCTTGCTTCTCAGCAGTTGCACGTCTGGATGCTTTTCCATCTTCACAAACTATCGTTACCCTCTGGCCGGACTTCAAGTCAAACGGACTGTCTTGCACCAGAGCTCTTCGCAGACTGAAGCGCACGGTCTTATCAACAAACTATAAAACAACACTCAATACTAGCTCCTCACAGCGGACTATACTGTAATTATTGTCTCTTTTAACATATACTGTACAATTTAATGACAATGTAAATGTACCAAAAAAAATATTAAGCTCCTTGTTAAATAACCTGATTTTTCCCTTCACACAGTGCAACGGCTCCCTTATCATCCTGTGGTCACCTCACTGGTTTACAGAATTTACAACACTTGTCTCACTTAGGCCTCACTCGGGCTTTACTATATAAACAATCTGGCCTCACTACATAAACAAATATATAAAAATAAACAGTCGAGCCCCACGTTGGGCGCCAATTACTTTGCAACAGTTAGGACTGTCAGTCTTGGGCGCCAAAAACTTTTGCAACGGACAGCCCCAGTTATGTGAGCCATTAACTTTTGCAACGGACAGCTCAGTTATGTTAGCACACGCTATGGATATTCACCGGCTGCGCAGAGCCGTTTACATCACTCTAACACTTTCACAAAGTGGGCGGCATTGCAAAGTTTATCCATGATTACTAGCCTAATCAGCCGGAGATCACAAGATTCTAAAATACCTCAGGGCTTGCGGGGTGTGTGTATAGGACCAACCAGGTGACCAGGATGAGGGTGACCCGTTACAAAGTGAGAAAAGGAAATTACAAGACATAAGAGATATTTATTACTTATTTAACACAAATTCTCGAAATTTAACAAAATAAGTACAAAATAGCTTTTCTTCCTTTCAGTGATATCCGGGCTCTTCACTAACCCGGTGACAACAATATACATCTTTATATAACAATTTTAAATGGGTTAGATCCTAAATAAACCTTTTTATCTCAGTTAGCCACCTAGATGAGCCAATCTCATATTAAATTTAAATATGTTTATTTCAGTTAGGTTTCCAGACTTACTTGAAACGTTTGCCGGTTAATAGAATGTCAAAACTTCATGTGCATATGCTTAAAAGCTAAAACGGGAAAGGAAAGAAACCGACCGGGGACTTCCCGGGGTTTGAACCTGGGAGTCAGTTCCTGAACTAAATAAAACTAGGTTAAATTAAAAATAAACCTTTTCCCCCCTCTCCTACCTTCCGAACATATGCTTATTTATGGAAAGGAAAAACGGAGGGGAAAGGAAACCGACCAGGGGACTTCCCGGGGATTGAACCTGGGAGTCGGTTCCACCACAAAATACAAAGCAAAAAGAGGGGAGGAAAGAAAAGAACCGGCCGGGGACTACCCTGGTATTGAACCTGGGAACCGGAACTTTACGGGGCCACATCTATTACAGGCCTCTGGTCGGGAACCACCCGGGATTTGAACCTGGGAACCAGAAACCTTGGGGGGACCCAGCCGGGGGCTTCCCGAGGATTGCTCCTGGGAACCGGGTCATTAAGGGCTTCATCTTTTAAAGAGGGACCTGGCCGGGGTCTTCCCGGGTTTTGAACCTGGGAACCAAGTCCTCCAATGCTGCTACTAGGCTTCTCTGGCAAGTAGGCCGTTTCCTGGATGTCTGCCAGTTGACATCAGGGAGCCATAAAGAGACTGAATTTTTCGGCCCGTGTGAGCTACTTATATAGGTAATGCAGGTGGCGCTGATGTACCTAACTACGTCACAAATTTACACGTAGCAAACCTCATATATTTACATATTGCAAACTGTGATAAACTAGATTACCCAAATCCTTACTGTTAAAAACCCTAAACGCCAGAAAATATACATGTTAATGAAACACAACTGATATAAAGCATTTACTAAGCTTTTTAGACAACAATGAGCCTCGGCGGAGCGCAGAGCAGATAAGATAACACGACAATGAACGATTATGCAGCATTTCAACAATCAGAAAAAAGGAGTTATCAAATCTTTGCTGACAAAACCAAAACAGTGCGTTTCATGAAAAATATATTGTAACTGCGGGCACGTTACAGGGTTTTGAAAGTGCAAGGGTCTCATTTATTAACCATGCTGGGAAGGGGAGGGGGCGGAGGGGTGCCAGAAACCTTCCAGTCGGAATATGCCTGAAACGAAAAGTATACATTGACCAAAACGAAAAAAATCCTGGGACGAAAAGTACCCGCGCAGATCTCCCTTCTTCCCTTCAGTTCGGGCCATAAGGAAGCATGGTCCACTCTCCCCCGCCCCTCCTCGCGGGAGTACGGTGCACAGGAGTCGTGAGTCTGCGCAGGTTGTTTTGCTTGTGGTTCCACTCTTCCATCAGCAGGTGCGTGCTGAGAAGGCTATTCTATCTGCGAGTGAGGGGGAGGGGGTGACGAGCAACACTGCCACAGCGAGTCGCTGTAAATGATTTCATTGTCTGTGCTGGGTGAAACCGGTTCTTGGTGCTCCTACACTTTTCCGATACATTTCTGCCAGCCTTTCTAGCGAAGCGAGGTCATATGTTCCAGATTCGAACTCTGGTCAGGCATGAATGTATCACTGAGTTTGTCCCGCCACAATTTTATAAATTGATAATTCATCCGTATTATCGCGATTAACTCAAGAGGCAGAAGAGTGATGTAAAATAACCGAAATAGAAATTGATGCATTTGTGCCTGGTGCTAGTGTAACGACGAAGTTAACTCTTTATAAATGATGCAATAGGTAGCCCTTGCGCTCAAATACACTTATACCTTGCCACAAAAAAAATCTAACTTATCGCTGATCTCTTACTACATTTGGAATACAGCCAAGAGCGATGTAAAGCAATGCAATTACATTGTGAATGTTTCACATCCTATAGTCTTTCTTTTTCTCGTAGCGGGGGCGGGGGTTCATTTATTACAAATATCTAGGAATGGATTTAGCAGCAATCCGTGATATATTTAAATATCATAACATGCTGCGTAGCCAGGGTTCTTGGGTCCTAGCCTCTGATAATGAGTTTTTCTTTTTCGTTGTTTCTTCAATCTTCATCAATTTCCTTGAAGCATCATTCATCCTCTGTCGCCATTGGCTATATGTAAAAATTGACATAAAATTAGTAAATTTTGAAAAAGAAAACACAAGGATCTGCTTTTCTCATAGCTCGCCAAACATGCACATTTCTGTATTTTATGCTTTCAGCGCTATCATTATTCTTGGCAGGCAATGGAATTGAAGCAACTCTCACAACTAACGTAAACTACATATCACTCAGGCATGACAATTCTGGCGGGCAAAGTGGATTTCTTTGGCACATGGTAGCGCAATAACTATCTTCTGGCCTAGATTTAAATCCGTACTTTTTATTCCAGTTGAGTGATTGACTCACAATTTTGCCATTGAAGGTTTGGGTTGTATTTGGGTTATACGTATTGTGTTTTTGGTGCGCTAGAAAAAAGCAATCCCAAAGGTTCGCACTGAACAGAAAATTGTGTGCTTTTCCTCTCTCTCTCTCTCTCTCTCTCTTCCAACTCCGTCCCTCTCTCTCTTCCAACTCCGTCCCTCTCTCTCACCCCAAGTCCCCACTATTTAGGTAAACTGTTGTTAGAAACATATTTTCCGAAGAATATCCACATTGAAAATAATATTCCCCAATTGTTTTGATAGGGCATTTCTATTGCTCCGAACGAATTATCTCCGTAAGAGGACTAGGGCCTCCCCTATGGCGCAATCGTAGAGTCGTCACCTTTAATCAAGGGGTCCCGGGTTCGATACCCGGTGGAGGAACATAGTGGTTCGGAACCCACTATAAACTGTAGGTCCAGTCCCAATTAGTCTTTCTGTGCATAAAGTGGACTTAAAAAAACAACAATTCAATTCAATTCAATTGAATTATCTTATCAATATTTTTAAATCTGCATGCACCTGCTTAATTTAATAGATTATACATTTATATTCATTGCGGGCAGAAATGTGCGAGAAAACAATGCATTTTTTTCAGGGAATGCATGAGTCAATAATAATGTATATTTTACGGTATATACTTTTTTATATTGCATTGATTCAATAGTATCCTTATTTCCTAAAGCAAGCGTGAGTTTCTTTGCACACACCACGCAGGCCCTGCTTGACGTAAATCTCAGATGCAGTAACTTCACGGTTGCCTTTTGCCACCACGCTTTGGCTTTAATTCGAGCCCCGGTGGGTGCTTCGTTCGAGATCCTGCAGCAGTTTTACTCGTATCTATGCCTTGAGCATGCCACTTGCAACGGAACCAATAAAATGAAACTTTCTGCACCGGAATGGGCGTGAAACTCTACATGCACCAATGATAAGGTGTTTTCAAGAGGCATGTGCCACGTGCAGCATGTCCCTTCGGTCCGAATGTTCCTTTACGATATCATTTCATCATGCCTTACTTTCGGAATTTACAAGAGAGAAAATAGTCCGCATGTTCTTGTGCGGCGGATCTGCTGCACTACAGATTGCTACGACCCTTGGTGTGGACGATTCATGCGTCAGGCGTTGGATTCGGTGTTACGAGGAAGAAGGTGACCAAGGAATGAAGTGAAGACCCAACAAAGGCCGGCCGTGGAAGGCAACCAGGGAAAAAGATGCAGGCATTATTGAGATGAGCGAGGGCAATCCCTTCATGGCTACAACGAAGATTCGCCAAGAGTTGAAACTGGAGTGCCATGCTGCAACAGTTCGGCACCGTCGAGCGGCAAAGAATGAAGCAATGGCGCATTTCCATCACGAAGCACGGATCAGTTTTCTTTACAATATTTACCAGCTCCTCAAGAATTTTGGCAGAACGTAATTTTGAGCGACAAAAAAGTATTTTCGTCTGACGAAAATGGTCAGGTTTATGTTTGGAGGCGCAACAAAACTCGCTACGGCCCCGAGAACATTTCTACCCATGCTAGGAGTGGCAGGATATCCGTGGCGGTGTGGGGATGGATCAGTTCGTCTGGAGTAGGTGGATTGGTGGAAGTGTCCTCGAGAATGAATTCGCAGGAATACATCGCAGTGCTGGAAAACCACACGCTTCCCAGCGTGCGAGAGAGACACCTTGAAGATGAGATTTCGCACGTGACTTTCGATCAAGACAACAGCAGCGTTCATACATCGAAAGCGAACACCACCTGGTTTAATCAGCACCCAGGAATTTCAAGAGTAGATTGGCCAGCGAAGTCTCCCAATCGAAAACATTTTCACGTGTTTGATGTTTGGGAAAGTTTAAGGAGAAGACCAAACATCTGCTCGTGGAATCCTTGCCTCGTCGACTAGATGCAGTGCTTGAATCCAACGGCGGGTGGACACAGTATTGAAACCCCGCACGGTTTAACCGATGTTCTTTGCTACATCCCAGAACAAAACTAATTACACACATCTCCATATGCAACTTATGTTTCCAATTCTTTTTTATTGATACCTTGGTGCTCATGGTTACTTTTTCACACACCTGCACCATTATATTATATTCTATAATATTAATATTCACATTATTGACAGATATGATTCACATAAAATTCAAATGCGCAGCACACATGCACCCATCCCTAACACTTAACTATTAGTTACATTACACCTATCACGTTGTCACAGTTCTAAATCAGTGGTGCCCAGGGGGAGGGGCATTATGGCACAGACTGTGATGGAAATTTGACTGAGTAAACAGGGAACAAGTTTAATTACGTTATCAATTAGCCATTGCTGTTATACAAATAGTAATTTGTAGATTGTCAGGGGAACTGTTACGGGTAATAAGTAATATTGGTGGGGGGGGGGCGATATCCAACTCTTACACATTAGGCCTTAGATTGATAGGGAAATTATGGTGGGCGATTAATGAAGTTAGTGGGATTTTCAGGTAGCTGGATTGATAATTATTTTGGGGGCAGGGAATCCCAACTCTTGTGTATTACTATTACGTCTTAGATTGCTTTTTTGGAGGGAGCAATATCAACAGGAAGTCTAAAATTGGCTTGGAAATTTGGTTGGGAAGATTGAGTATTAAATTTGAGGTGGAGGAGAGGTGAATAAAGTTTTGATAAAGTGTTATGTCTTAGATTGTGAAGGGACTCGAACCCGGAACATTCGGTGTCTGGATCGTTAGTCCATCACTAACTGCGCTTGGCCGCAGAGAAGGTTCTCTTTGGTGGCCAAGCGCGTTAAATGGTCCACTTCCGATACCACGAAATTTCCGCGTTCGAGTCACGGCTTCAGTATTGGTATCATGGTGTCAATTTAATCTAATCGTCACTCATCCTCATTAGCCGAAAGTGGCAGAAGAGCGACTTAAAATAACAAAGAGGTACAAAAACAACTTTAACTCTCTAGTAATTTCTGATCAATAGATGCGTATTAGCTTTGATTGTTGACTCTTTAATCATAAGCTTACGATTATTATTGTTAATATGGATTGCCATCCATCAACAGAAGGACGGACCAATCGATCATTTAATTCATGACGTTTTTTTGGTATTTGTTTTCCCTTCGGATCAGCTTCGAAACATAAGGAAATGATTAGATGTCTGTCTGAAGTTAGTGACAATGGTTCTTTGATTTTCCGTCGCTCTTTCAGCCGGCGCGGTAACCACCTTTATGGCAGTGATCCTCTGTTGCCGCGTTTACCTACGAAGGAACTCGTGGCCAAACAACGAATTAGGTCTACCGCTTGGGCAAGAAGCGGCAACTTCACAAAGCCCTCTTCTCCGAAGCAGCCAGCCGGGAAACAGAATTTTGTCAAAATAACCCTTCTGCTCTGTGAATGAACACCGGTTCTAACAGCGTTTCTATACTTAATTGGACATTATCCATTGTTTTTCTTTTTGATTGACTATATATTCTATCTATATATTTCGAGACATATCAAGAGATCACCTCTTCTCTCATCTTCAGGCGATCAATTTTTGCTATGTCTGTAGTGTGATTGGAACAATGACAGTCCGTGATTTTTTCCAAATCCGGTCCGCTAAGCAACCAGTCTTAGATGCCCATTCGAAATCGACAGCTATAGAGCAAAATATGTTTGAAGTGAAGAGTCTTATTGAATGAAACATAGCTCGACTCACCCTCACATTTGAATTTTTTTAGATAACTTGCTTGCACTTCGTATAGAAAGCACCACGAGACTGAAAATTCACACTATTTGTCATGGCAAATAGACCTTATTCCAGCTTCGCTGAAAGTTCGATGTAGTTGTCAGTCATTAAGTTCAACGCTCTCTGCGCGTGTGTTGTGATGGGTTACCGTGTTCCAATTTTGTTTTAAATCCATTTCATGCTCAGAAAGGCTACCCGAAGTGGGACCTACAGTTGAAAGTGGGATCCGAACCACTAGGCAGTTGTGTCTCCACCAGGAATCGAACCTGGGATTCCGTGATTATAGGGGGTTAACGCGTTCATGGCTTTACAGTTTCGTGAATTCAAGGAAGCCAAGGTGAGAAAAATGTGAAGAACTATCTTCTACACGGAGCTAACTGTGTGTATGTATGTAAAACTTTCTAGCACATCCATTTTCCTACCTTCATTTTATCATCATTACGTTGAATTTTGCACCAGTGATTTTTCACTACGTTCTAGGTCACGTCACTTTAAGTCGTAAAGTATTGTCTGTAATTCAGTTTTAGTATAGTTTGTAGCCTCTCACCCAAAAATTTTTAAGGTGGGAGAAGGGAGGGGGGAAAATAGTGCGAGTTCAATTGAGAATACGAAAATAGAGCGGAATGATTATATTGCTACAATATCTTCAGGAAAGTAAAGCGTAAAATTGAATTCTGCCTCTGAGTGAGTCCATGATATTGTTTATGTTTGAAGGTAATATATTAAACATGACTATCAGCATAACCGGACGCATATAATGAGATGATTTATTAGTGTTACCAGACTAAAGGTGTGGAGTGCGGCCTGTTGCCTCGTTCATTACGGAATTCCACATGTAAAAATTGAGCAGCTTTTATTGCTAGTAACCATTATAGGCTTAGACCAAATTCTGGCGTTTATATTTCAATTGACTTCCTCAACAAATCCTTTCTCGATTGACTAGATTTTAAGCGGAGCGTCATTCAGTTGTTTGTGAGTGTTCTTTTTGCAGAAGCAACAGCACCTCGCTCGCACACACAGTGCCCCGCCCACTCGACGAGACGCGTGGTCTGTGCAGTGCAGAACAATGACAGTGTTGCCTCTCTATTCGATCTTTGTATTCTCTTTTGCCTGCCACTACACACACATTTCAGACAATTCTTCCCATACAACAAATGGAAAAGCAATCAGGCAACTGTTAAATGGCTCTTTTCTAGATTTTCTATTAACACTTTCCACGGCCAAGATATGTTAACTTGGTTCTGTTTCGTATTTCCACAATTTAGCTTCGTGCAATAGGGCTTTATATTGCAAGCTAAAAAAAACAACGTAGGCAGGTATTTTAACATTTTAATTTTCATCCGTTTCATGATTGTGTGAAAGAATATGGTGGAAAAATACTCTACTTGAGACAATATCACTAATAATAATTGGCCGCCGCTGTGCCCGAGCGTGGTAAGCCGTCGGCTTTTGATCTCGCTGCCGAAATTCCCGGGTTCGAGTCCCGGCCTGGGTATGATTGTTTATGAGTGTTCCTTCATGAATTTTATCATACACTAATCCTCATCGTTGCGACTAGCGAAAAGTAAAGTAAAAGAAGAGAAATATATTAGTAATAATAAAAATATGAATCTAGCTCCCCATGGTTCCTTTATGACTGTCTTTTTATCAATTCCATCGAGTCATCATTCATCCTCATTTTTGCGATTAGCCAATAAATGGTAGAGAAGCTGCGAAAAATAAGATGTAAAATAATAACAGAATTTTCTCCACAGAAGGAAAAATAAATGCTCCAGAAAACATGCAATACAGGAAAAGAGTGTCCTGTAATGTGAGTCTGTAAACCAAATGTAACTCACGAATGAAGAAGTTACGTGAAGGTTTCGTCTTCTACGAAGCAATACAGGCTTGGATGGCGTAGTGGTAGCGTCGACGCCTTGTAATCAAGGGGTCCCGGTGGAGGCACAAAGTGGTTCGGATCCCACTTTAAACTGTAGGTCCAGTCCCGATTAGTCATACTGTTCATTGTGGACTTAAAACACCAAATCAACAGCCAACCAACAAATACGGGGTTGGAAACACTACGGTTATAGGTTTGGAAACACTGCTCCTCTCGGGAACTACTCTACCAGGCGAAACTAGACGATATAAAATACCTGGTTGCATAACCGTAAGGGAGGCGTTTCTTTCGAATTCCTCTGTACACCACTTGCAAGGACTCCAACATTTCATTTTTTAATATGTTAATGACCTCATTAGTGATGCCATCAGGTCCAGGCTTTTTTGCACTTCAGTCGATCTATTATTAAGGCAATTTCTTCCTTGGCAAATGGATAAACCAGTGTGTCATTCTCATAGGGCTCCCGTGATTGTTGTCTTACATTTTGAGGTATTTCTGAGTCCTCCAATTCGCCATCGGATGGTAAAAACGCCTCCATTAAATATGAGATTGTGTCCTCCCAAGTAGTTGTATAGGAGTTTTCCATCTTTTTCAATGTGGTAGGAGTGAAGATCTCTTTTAATTTGCCTGTTGCGGCTTTATATGGAATGCCCCATGGGTCCTTCGTAATTTTACTTTGTACCAGTCGAGCCCACATCCTGACTTTGTATTGTTTAATCAGTTCTGCGAAAATCCACTTAGACTTCCGGTACTTCTCTAAATATTGCTGTTTAAGTCTGGGATCTACTGCTTTTTGGAATAATTTCCTTAGTCGTCTTGTAGTGGTTCTTCTTTTCAACAGATAGATTGGCCAAGTTTGTTTCTTTTTTTCATGTTGCGGGATCGGAAAAAAGCCTATAGCCGTTTTAAAGCAGGTGTAATGACTTGAGTATTATTTTCTATATTATTATCCAGAGATACATGTTTGCTTGCGAGTAGACTTGTAACCTTAGATCTTAATTGGTTCTGCTCCACTTTATTCCAATTCCTTTTTTGAGATTGATTTGGTATCTGTTGTAAACTCTCTTTTTCAAGACTAATGTTCCATCCTATATATCATACCATATATATATGTATGTGTGTGTGTGTGTACTCGTACAATGTGTGTGTGTGTGTGTGTCGGCCCCCGTGGGGGAGTGGTTAGCCCATCGCGCTACGACGCCACGGGTTCCGGGTTAGAATCCAGGCCTGGACATGGATATTTGTGAGTGTCCATTCATCAATTTCATCATATCACTACTCATCCCCATCTTCGCAAATTAGCCAAAAGTGGCACAAGAATCGATGTAAAATATAGCATATCAAGGGGTGTGTGTATAGATAGATAGATGTATAATGAATGTTTTATTTGAAAATAATTAGCCAAGTTTTGGTCAGCAGGTGGAAATGTGGCTCCAAAATAATGATTATAATATAATAATAAATATTTTCTGTTGTCAGAATGGCAGTGTTCAATAAGCGTGACGTCAACGTTTACGACCCTTTAAAAATGTAGGACAGCGTCTACAATGGTCCTACAAACTTTTATCGATTAATGGTAGCGACATGATGTGTTATGTTGTCTCTTAGATCTGTCAGAGTACGTACACGTTCGTGATAAACACGATATTTCAGGAATCCCCACAGTCAGAAAGCACAGTGGGTCAAGTCCGGAGAATGGGGTGGCCAGCACAAGCATCAGGAAAAACTCTGCAGATGACAAGATTATAGGCAAAGTTGGCACGAAGCAGGCCTTTCAGTTGTGCATCAACACCTTGCATGGTCTCTAAACACCTTCGCTCTTCTTTAAATGTATGACGATCAAGGCGAACTGCTTTTCCGGCAATGAGAGCTCGCATGTGATTCAGCAGCAACATGTCATCTACATTACACCAGGTTTCAGTGCTACATCTCCACCTGCCGGCGAAAATTCGCAGTTTATGAGTTTATGGAAATTCTGTGCTGCAACATCCCACCCATTCACCGAACGTAACCCTATTGCGACTTTTATATTTTTGCCGAACATGAAAACCCATCTAAAGGGGCGTCGTTTGGCGTCAGAAACTGAGGTGAGAGCAGCATCGCAGAAGAAATTACGAGAGGTTGAAAGACATGGCTTCCAGCAGCTTGACCAGTTCTGGCGAAAGTGTATCGTTGTCCAAGGGGAGTTACTTTGAAGGTGATTGTGCATTGTTGTTTTGAAGTCATCACGGTAAAGAGCTACGAGTAGAGTCACCGAACTTTTGGATTATACCACGTGTGTATATATATACACACACACACAGACAGAGAGAGAGACATATTTTGTACCCTTGGAGTTCGAATTAAAAAAGAGTCCACTATGTATGTGTGCGTGTGTGTGTAAACTAAACACGGATAATTTATTTACTAAGACCTTTTTGCCTGTGACATACTAAATGGCAATAACCAACCAAGCACGCTTCCTTCATGAAATCTCGGCGACACCTGTCTGACGTAAGTCTGGGAGATTACGCTGGATCAGGGCTTAGATAATTAACAAATTAAGGCGATTTACATGAGTTCCCTTGGCCAAGGACAGGTTGAGCTCATCCCCCCCCCGTATCTCTCCTTGGTAACTCCCCGAAGCGGAGCGCCTCCTTACAGCCCTCATTGAATATTCAAGCCGCTTCCCTTTGATCTAGCCGTTCGCCGGGGCTAATATCGGGGCATATTTTCCCAAGCATTGATATCTGTTGTAAGTACGCACGTGCAAGGCGTGAGAGCGCTAGGACTGCGTGGCTATCACTTATCGCACAAGACTCTAGCAACCTTCGTGTTCTGACGTCAGTGCGGAAAGCTTTCATTGTTAGGCTAAATGCCTTCCTTGTAGGTTTGGTTTGATAGGTTTTGTTCTATTACCATAAAACATACATTTACAGTGTATTAATTCTAAGAGACACTGTGCGAATTAACGGGAGGGGGGGCGGATATTTCCCCCACAAAAAAAAAATATCCCCGGAAAAGGAAAACTATTGTTTTATCCCTGCTTGGGATGTTTTTATCCCCCTCAAAGAAAATCAGATTGGGACCTTACATTGTACCATTTCTTAACTATGTAAAAAACGCAACTGAAATCTTCGTGTCCATTAATAGGTCAGTCTTCAATTATTTACCTGCCGAAAAGTATGCAGCCTTGTGGATTAAGGACACCATTCTGCAACTGAGCAACTGACCGAGCCAAGACAAAGCAAGCTGTTGCTTTCCACTTAAGTTATCATGGCTGATATGTTACATATATTAAAGTGTTCACAAGAAACTTATAGTAGCCCAGTCAATGCAGGACAAAAAAGGCCAATGTCGGGAATAATTCCGTAAAAGCTGAATTTTTGTCACTTGTTAGAACACTACTAGTAGTACAAAATCCCAAAAGTTTCCGCCCCTCCACGTGGTGTTTCCCCCAGCGCCCCCCCCCCCCAAACTTCAATTTCGCAGACTCTCAGTTATTGACCTATATTTCCGTAGCCAATGGTCGTAGGCAGGAAACCGTTTTTAGTCTTAATGTTCATTAGATGGGCTACAAAAAACATTATGTTTAATTTTTCGATGATATTGCTGGTTTTGCCGTAATTTTAAAAAAAAATCTTCAAAAAGTGATTTTTTTCTAGTACTTACTGAAGTTTCTGCCTTGTAACTTTTGAACAAATTAAATGACAAAAAATTGTTTCGAATAAAAGTTGTAGCCTCTTGTATAAGCTTTAAAACGATATCAGTTTTAATATATTTTAATTAAAGATCCGCCACAAAATGTGTCTCCAGATGGAGGACAGAGCCAAAAAAGTGTCTCTTTATCACAATCCGGCGGTTAAGTTCGGAATCATGAGACTTGGTAGAATGAATTGTTATACCACTTAAGACATGTTCAGTCCAGTAGCCAATCGCCATCTGCGTGCTGATGGCCATATTGGATATTTTTGATTTGATATATCTCGGGAACGGTGGCACCTGTCAACTTCAGGATTTTTCAGAAATGCTCCAAATAGATCTATTTTTGAAAAATAAAAATAGTTGTTTTTCAGTCGCTTTCATCCCTCCACGCAATCTCGTTCCCTCTCACACGTTCATCTACTTGTTTTCGTTCGCTTGCTCCAGAGATATACGGGACAGAGTATAGATTACTGTGGCTCTTGTGTATTTATGGTAAAATAACTAGGCCTAACACACCTAACTTAACATGGAAGGCATTCCGCAGTGACGTCAGAACACAAGGTAGCTAGAGTCTTGTGCAATAAGTGAGACCTGTTCTGGGAAGATTAGGGTCTCCTGAGTCACGTCTGGAGAGGAAGAGACGTGGGAGTAAGTGCGAGGGAAGACGAAACGTAACCGGATCGAGGCATCTTGATTCTGCCCAATTAGCATTTAATGGATTCAGACGAGAAATCGAGACATTGAGTGTCAATTGTCTCCAACCCCCTTTCAGCCCCAATGTGTTAATTTCATCTAATTGAAGCGAGGGACTTACTCGGCGATGTTTAAGTGGCCTGTACTGAATCCAGTTAAACATTAAAGCGCTTTTCCCCGCTCTGTAACTGCATTACGAAGCAGCTCGCATATTCATAAGATTCCCGTAAGACTGTCCCTTAATTCCGTCCTTAAATTTCATAATGGAAAATTAGTTGGTTATGGCTAGCGTGTGATTCTACTTCAAATCGGATTTTCAAAACGAAGCCTACGATGAAAGAGTGAAAATTGGGCAGTCCTAATTTTTTTAGGGTACTCAAAACCATGACTAAATTTTTCTGCGCCAGAATCTACGTAGAATAGTTTTTTCACCAAATTTTGATCCTTGCTCCTTGCTCCGAACAGTTCTCTTCTACTAAAAATATTTTTTTTATATATATATATACAGCGCGCAAATAACTATTCCACGACCAACAGCAAACCCGACATTAATTTTCTTTTCGGGACCCCTAGCCCGTAGCGCGCTGTGCTAGCCATTACGCCGCGGAGGACGGCTCAAAGGTTTTACTCACCTTGGAAGAGAAACAAGTTATATTATTCTTCCAAATGGGGATTGGCTTCATTTATGATACAAATATAACATTTTATTTAAGTACGACGCTACAACAATTTCGAAATACCCTTGCGGCGTGGTAGTGAGGGGGGGTGGATGAACCCCATACTCTCTGCACGACCTTGGCTCGGAGGTCCTATTCGTAGAAATAGAGCGCTCTAAAATACACCACAACAGTCCCACATAACCCGATAAATTCAAATACCGCTAACATCTCAAGTTATTCTTTCAGCGTTTACAGCTGCAAATGATAGCAAGCCATGAAAAATTATATAGCTAAATGGATTTTTCCTTACAATTGCCAAATGGCTGTAAAAGTCGCGGAGAAGCAGAGGAGCCCTGTGATATATTGCCTGACGAGGCAAATATGACATGTTTTCTCGCTGTATCCGCCAAGTGCGCGATTTCCTCCTGGGCGGATCACGTAGATTTCCACTTTATTCTCTTCCTCTGTCATTTCTCTTCGCATTCTTTCATTCGATTCCCCTCTCGACTTATTGCATTCTTCCATCTGGTTCGCTTTGGTTCATGGTTACATATCCGTGTCTGTTATTATGTTTTCGGTAGATGAATGTGTACGAAGCGTGAGTATAGATTGGTATTCTGTAATTTCGAAATTTTCTTTCTCTCTTCCTTTTCTTCCTTTCCATGTCTTTCTCTTTCACTCACTCTTCCCTTTTTCTTTTCCTTTATCTCTTTCATTCATTTTCCACATCATTTTCTCTCCCTTCCTCCATCTTCTCTTCATTTCTTTTCCCACATTATTTTCTCTCCCATACTCCATCTTCTTCTCTTCCTTATCTTTTCCACATCCTTTTCTCCCCTTCCTTCATCTTCTTCCCTTCCTCTCAGTCGTTTTTCTCTTGCTTCTTCTATGATTTCTATCTTTTGTATTTATCTATGTCGCCCGTCCTTTCTATCTTCTTTCATGCTCTCATTTCCTTGCTCTTTCTGTTGATTCATATACCTTTCAATCTCTTCTCCCTTCCTCGTTTCATATTCTTTCTCTATATTTCCATTTCTCCCATCCTATCTCTTCCCTCACACCCGCTACGTTTCTTTGTCTCACATCCTCCATTTTTTCTCCTTCGTCTCTCTTTCTCTTTTCTCCCTTCTCTTCTCCATCTCTTCTTATGACTTCGATTCTACCAGGAAAATTAGCTCTGTACTCTATTAACTTGTAACATTCTTTATTTCTTATATTTGTAGGAAGTGTAAATTACTCGGCAGTGTACTCTAGTTAATAAAGAAATAATTAAATGAACATTGCTACACCTAAAATATTTGTTCATTACAACTGTTTGAGGTTTTTCTCTCAAACATCAGTGGGAAAGTATAGGAAAGCGCACTTAGATCCACAACGATAAGAACAAAGAGATAATAATCTGTCTGCCGTCTCAGTGGCCAAACGCGTTAAGTTGTCGATTTTCGATCTCTCCACCGAAGTTCCTGGATCCAAATCCCGACATGGGCATGTTTTTTTTTTTGTGAGTGTCCATTCATCAATTTTATCTAATCATCAGTCATCCTCATCGTCACGATTAGCCAAAACTTGGATAGAAACGAAGTAAAATAAAACAAATGCTAAATCAATTAATATAATTCTTGGCGATTAGATTACACCACCAGATGCTTTGCTATTGTTCATTTTTCAAGGTAAATAAAACAAATGGCATCATATCAGCATTAAAAATTCGTAGTTTTGAGTTGGTGTTTTATTTCCACTTTGTGCATAGTAAGGCTAACCGGGACTGGACCTACAGTTGAAAGTGGAATCCGAACGGCTACGTGCCTCCAACAAACCTTGGGCATCTTGATTACAAGGCGACGACGCTACCACTGCTCCATTGGGGAGGCATTAAAAATTTGTGTTCTAAATCTTTGCCAAAAAAATATTTTGCATCTTGATGCAATGCACATTTCTTGACCTTTTAAATTCCACGTTTGCATCGATGGATTCTGAAAAAGGGACAGTTCGTGAACTTCTTTGATTCCATTTACATACTTCTTATTGTCTCCTTCTCTGAAGACTAAAATTTGCTTCAGGAAAGTGTTTCAAACATTTTTCCTTTCAGCGTTTATGTGAGATTGCAAATAGCCCTTCTCTTACAGGCGTCAATTGAAGCTCGATCTAATGTTAAGCCTCATTAAAAAGTTTCAGAGCAATTACAGTTTTAGAACTTTCTTTAATATCTCAGGGTTTACGTCAACGCCTACTTTTGCTCGTTAGTTTCGAAAAGAAATTTTTGAATGGACGGGAAATTTCAGAAGATGAGCATCCTGAAAAGTAGGGTGAAAATATTAGCTCCTGAAGTACATAAGCAATAAAAGGACTGTAAAGTTTACTGTGACTTTCACTGATTTGGACAACCAAGGACCTGAGTTGTTAAGTTGTTTTGTTTTAAGTCCATTTTATGCCCAGTAAGGCTAATCACGAGTGGACCTACAGTGGGATCCAGACCACTATGTGCCTCCACCGGGTATCGAACCAGGGAGCCCTTGATTACTCAACGTTCCGAGTTCGAATGTTGACGTAATGAGTACCATTGTGAGTGTACTTTCATAACTATCTTCCAAGCATAATCACAATTACTGTTACAATTAAACAAAAATGGCAGAAAACCTACCTAAAACAAAGAAAATATAAATGCAAAGTGGGTATACCCTGTCCCGTCTATCTCTGGAGCAAGGCGGTCCATAGCGGCAGAGAAGATGAAAATCGAGTGGGCAGAGAGAAGCGGTACACGCTGCTGCGAAGACTGGTAACTGCAGTCGGTTCCCCCTCCACGCAATTCCATTCCCTCTCACGTGTTCATTGGGGAACCGTCTCGCGTCACTACTTGGTACAGAGAGTTATTTTCGTTCTCTTGCTCCAGAGATAGTCGGGACAGAGTATAGATTGTATGTTCAGGATTCAAAGGTTTATGATTATGTTTTGATTTGCGAATACATTATAATTATTAAGTGAAATCTGAACTTACAAAGACTTGTATGTTAATATTTAATAACCCTTGTTACCATTTCTGAAAAATTAGTCGTGCATTTCTTCCTATTACAACTACACAACCAAAACGACTGCTACACCCTCAAGAGTGGATGAATTAAAATGTTCGGGTGTGTCGGCGCACATACACATTTTGCACCCTTTAAATTATAGAAGGAAAAATCCCATTATATAAAACCCTTAATCCGAAAGTTAGAAAGGGTATGTAATGAGAACTGTTAAAATTGCAAGGTTGTAAAGAGACTTACACTGGATATACATTTGAGCCCGTTTATCTTCTACATCGGATACAACTTAAACGTCTGGAGCGTTGAAAAAAAACACTACCACTAGCAACATCATTACCTATCGTTCCTTTTTATGATGTCTCATAACAATGTGCATTAGTCCAGCACCGAAACGGAATTCTTGAGAGTATGTCCTCCTTTCATCAGCTATCTATGTAACGAAGGTGACTCAAAATTAGTTATGGACAATATATTTACAGGGTGGTATTTGTAGGGGGGACAGATTTCCACCCCCCCCCCCTTTTGGGTACTTGTTACCTCCCTCTGCTTGATAAGTTTTATCCATGGGGGGAAATGTTATATGGCACAAAGTCATTATCTCAAGCTGTCCCTAGACAGGTAGAATTGCCCCCCACACTGGAAATTTCTTAAATACCACACTATATATTTGTATATTATATATTCTAGAGTTATCTAATGCGGTTATCATTTGAATGCCATTGGGATGTGGTACTCGATTTTAAGAAGCATGGTCCTATTATATTGTCCCTGATGATAATTTTAACATTTCCTTTCATTCATGGTACTCCTGTTCCGAGAAACAGACTCCCGGAGACTACAGAGTTACACAACTATATAAACATGTTATACTTGACATGGACAAATTAAACCCACTAACAGATGGGCGCCATTTTGGAAACTGGCCGTGGGATTATCAATTTAACCTCATAAACATGGAATTTGTGCTTTTCGAACATGAACCTTTGCTTGTCGATTGTTTTTGGAGTTTGGTTTCTTCTAAACTGCTCCAATATTAGAAAAAATGGCCGTGGATTTTTGAAGCTTTTCTCATGAATGTTCGAGCGGAACAAACACGTCAGCCCTCAGTCCTCAAGACTGATACCGCGTAATGCACACAGCATTTTTACCGTTGACAAAAGTAAAATTGTACGTTCTATATATACGTAGATTGATTTATTTGGTGTATTTTACTTCACTTTTCTTCCACTTTTTGGCTAATCGTGAAGATGAGGATGAGTGACGATCTGATGAAAATGATGAAGACACACACTCAAAAAACACCCATGCCAAAGTCTGTATTCGAACCCGGGACCTCGAATCTATATTTTGGAACTGGAGTACTGCGGTCATAACGTATTTTGACCGCCATCTTGTAGGAGCTACTGTTGCAGGATAGGCACCAACATGATTCGAGCTCTCCAAGAGTGTTCATACCTAACAGTGTGCAAAGTTAAATATTGCCTTTTAAAAAGGGAACACACACTAACTCGGCTGGCGAACTATATTCGGGACATTGCTTCATCGCTCAGACTAGAGTACCTTCATTTAACGTACGATGCACCATACTAATTTGCACCATTTAAAATACAGCGAACGCATCATTATCAATCAAAAAAAAAAAATACCGATATCCTTCTGCTGGAAATGGTTCAATTCAAACTCATCTCTCTCTCGAGCAGTTTCGACTATCTACAAGCAAAAAAAATATATTTTCATGATTGTGATCTATGAATTTGAGAGCTGAAATTGTAAAAAACGAGCAAGAATGTTTAAATATGACTGATGACAGTAGATGGAACCACTGGAAGCTTAATGTTGATTTATTGTGAAAGGCTTGCCTCGCAAATCGTATGCTTTCAGCGCTCAGGCAACTGTTGGAAACATCTGTTCTTGCTCATCTGTACGTTTTCCTGTTCCATTAGTTTTATCCATGCCTTTTTCTTCTATGGAAATGAGATGACGTTCGGTTTTGAATTAATGAAAATCGCATAAATTTATTATTTTCCTTCAACAATGATCGCGAAAAAAAAATTGGCTCATTATTGTTGCTTTCTTAATTCAGAGAGATATGGTTTTGGTTTGGTTTGATTTCGTGTTTTAAGACCACTTTATGCACAGTAAGGCTAATCGGGACTGGACCTACAGTTTAAAGTGGGATCCGAACCCACTTTTGTGGGCGTTTTTTTTGGAGTGTCCTTGCAACATATCACCACTCGTTCCCATCGTTGCCTTTAGCCAAAAGTGGCAGAAATAACAAATATTTAATAGATTAATATAAAATTCATAGGCCTACAGGAGGAATAACATGGAGTCAGGATTTTGGAGTTTCATAGTTAAAAATTTATTTGATTGTTTTTTATTTAGACCATCTTTTCTGCTACGTTTCGCTAATCGTGACGATGAGCAAAGAGTAATGTGATGAAATTCACTGGGACACTCTGAAAGAACTCTCCTGCACAGACCGGGATTCGACCCCGGGACCATAATGTCGTAGCGGGCTGCGCTAACCATTCCGTGACGGATGTCGGCGAATTTTTTTTTTATTGCAGGACCGAAAGATTTGATTTTACTTTTAAACTTTGATACAACTACACAAAGAAGCACTATACTCTCTTTTTGGCGTTTCATTACTTTAGCAGTGTCTTTGTAAAGTATTTGACAATTTAAATTGAAGATTTCAGATTTTTTCCAGTTTAACTATTTCAAGCAGAAGTTGAAGAATGTGTGTTTAAATTTAAGAATATTAATTGTTGAACTTTGATTCCTCAGTCATTTTTATTCTGTGAAACCATTGTTGGGTCAAGTATCTCTAGCAACGAGAGTTCATTCTTGAAGTCCAGCACGTGGTCTCGTTCGATTAAAAACAAAAGAAAGGCTCAGGAGATTAGATTGCACTTTGTGCGAGTTCAAGTCGATCGAAGTTCCTGCCCAAAAGTTTCGCTCGGTGAAACTCGAGAAGGGAAGACGGTGTAAATAAAAGTTACACAGATGGAAGCCGACAGCAGATCTTGCGGGACAGACCTGGAGAAGAAGAGGAAAGAGACACGACCACCGCGTTGGAGGAACTTATATACTGTGGATGGACATGGAAGTTGAAAAGAACAGCAGGGAGAGACTGTTCCGTGTTCTCCTCCTACTCCCAGAAGCCAACGCGAGAGATAACTTGAGCCGTATCGCCGGCCAAGAGACCGGGTTCAAAATTGAATTACCACCTTGAAGACCCGAGAAAGTCTCTCCCCATCCTGAGAAGGGAAGGATGCTAATTGCATTTGTTTGTCCCCTGCTGGAGTTTGCGGAAGGGAGGGTCTGGAGGTGGGGGAAGAGGAGAAAGATTTTCGTCTCTTTCCGTAATGTTTCCCCGGCAAATATTTCTTGAGAGAGAAATATATTTGGCACAGTGTGTCATCCCTATTGGTCCTCCCCGAGACAGATTCCATTGGAACTGAATAACGATTTCCGGAAGACTTCGAGGAACCTGTTTCGTTCAGGAATGGTATCTGAACCCTTAAGCAGGGTTCACACTGACCTGGAAAATATAATAGAAAAAAGTCAAGGAATATTAAATATAACTATTGCACTTAACGTGAATGTATCCATATACAGTAATTAGCTGCAAGAGCCGTTCATACATCATAATTAACATTTAAAAGTATGATTTCTCTTTTAACTGGTCATTACTTAAACATTACCTAGGAGCTTATATTCTGGGCAAGCCTGAAGCTATATATTAGAAAACTCGATTCGAAATTGTTAATAAAATTGTTCATTTCAATTAGAATGTGATTGTTTCTCTCGAGTTAGCAACCTGATTCCTTACGGATTTGCATCCTGACTGCGGTTGGCATGACAACATGGCTTTCTTGAAGACGCCGTTAGCCTGAAAAATGGGTGTGTGTAACCATTACACACGGCATTGATGCGAGCTTAGTCTTCTCCCTTCATCTCACATGCCATAGTGAGACAGTCCAGATCTTGGAGCATCCGTGACTGGCTTTACCTTTCTAAAAATATACTCTGAAATGAGTTACAGCAAGTTAAAGCACTGCATAGTGATCTGGCAATTAATTTATAAATTAAATTTTGGGGAATTGCTTTGACAACTTCAGCGACAAAAGCTGTTAGGGCTGATTACTCATTGGTTGCTGTTTTCTGTTAAAATTATTCACCATTGCGTTGTTCCAATTCCAGTGCGAGTTGTATGAAGAGTTGCGGTTGTTTGTACCCATCTGCCGCCTCTGCTTGTTAGATATCTTAAATTCATGGCCTTTAGTATTTCTTGAATAGACGGCTATGCAAAGTACCAAATATACTTTACCTGTGGTAGCTGCTGTTTAAATGCCCTGAGATCTGTTTCATTAGTGTTTCTTGGTTTTTTTCGTGAAGACCACTAGATTGATTGATTGATTGATTGATTTGGTGTTTTAAGTCCACTTTATGCACAGTAAGGCTAATCGGGAATGGACCTACAGTGGGATCCGAACCACTATGTGCCTCCACCGAGTATCGAACTCGGGACCCCTTGATTACAAGGCGACGACGCTACGACTGCGCCATCGGGGACACCCTTCTAGAAGACCACTAGAGCACTCTTGTCTGTATTCAATTTCATGCGACAAAGTTTTGTCTAATGTTTGTCCCCAACATCACAGTGATAATGTCTTCATCTTATAAGGAAAGCATTCCGATTTCGATAGCCGATGGAGGCAAATAGTGTTTCCTTCCTCCCTTATATAAAAATTACCTATCTGGATCTAAGTGTAGAAGAAGGCTTACGGCTGAAGGCTTACGGAGCAGCAGGAGGTTAATACATGATCAACTCACACACGTGATGACAGAGATACGCATCTATCATTCAGATACATACCTGTTACTTGCCGTTGACGAGACGGCACTAACTTCAAACAAGCACCGATCCCAATCCTCATTCCAATCTTCTCAGATCAGTTCGGTTGCTTAGATATGCAAATTGCAATACCTGTCAATTCAGACCCGGCTCCCAGGTTCATCATACCTTTCGAACGGATGAGGCAAGCAATGGAATTCGTAAGGTCTGCATTCCCAACTGACGAGAACATCCTGCATCTGTAATATGCCTTTCTTGTATCAACATTATAACATTTGAAGTTACGCAATAATAGAAGTTCTGATCCCACTTTAAACTGTAGGTTCAGTGGACTTCGAAAAACCTTTACTTCTCTTGGTCATTTTAAATATTTTCTCTCTTTCTATTATCATTATTCTTACAATTATTGTATGCCACGTACTAATTTACATTGCACGTTTACCATAAGAGAATGCCACTATTATGTAATATTATATGTAGCTTTCTTTGGGTTTATATTAATGTCACTTTTACTAATTCTGTGATTCTTTATATTTAATAATTCTTCATGTATTCTTTTTTCTTCCCTTTGTAACTTTCTCATGGACAAAAGTTTCGTCCAAGAGGCCGAAACACTCCTGATTTAATGACGACGATAATTATTACTATGATTTCTATTATAAATGCTCAATACTCGAAGGGGCCTCTCTGATGGCGTATTATTATTAACGTCGTCGATTTGTAATCAAGGCGTCCTGGATTCGACACATAGTGGTTCTATCACACTATAAACTGTAGGTCCAATCTCAATTAGCATTTCTGTGCACTAAGTAGAGTTAAAAAAAAAAACTCAAACAAAACTCGAGCTCCAACGAGCATAGAAGTGAAGAATAGTCACATGTTCCCGCTGAATATTTTGAAGGAAGAGAATTTTCCCTCCGCTGGGAAATTTCAGGAACTGAGTGAAAGACAATTTCAACGGAGGCAGAAATTCAATGTACAGAGTCAACGAATTAATTACTACGTTGTACAGTGTATATTGATACACTTATATTTCATTCTTTGGTCACGGTGAGTAGCTTTTCAATATTTATTAATAGGAATGGAAAATGGATTCCACAAGGCATAGAAACGCAGTTCAGTCATGTAAGTTGAATTATATATTTTACAAACAACGAAACAAACTGCCAGAGTACAAAATGAGGCGAGTGTACATTTTCATTGGTTGATGTGAATTTTGCTAGGTTTTCGACTATTGGAAACTCAGAAACTCTATTGAAAATGTTTCATTCACAGGATCAGAGTAGAGAATTTCTATCAAACTTTGAGAGTGATCATGCAAATTCAAACACAGCATTAACTAATTGTGTGGGTCTTACAGAGTCTGAATGAGTTTGTCCAAACGCCTCGTTATCAACTTTCGTTCCTCCTTTCCCTTACCACCTTCCAGCATAGAAATTAACCCTTAATTATCACCCCTTGCAGCTCTATCAAAAGAGTAATGAATTCGTACACGTTGGGGTGGTCTTTTCTTGCCTCCTTTCAGCCATGAATGCCACCTCTCTACATAATTCGTTGCTCTTTCCTCGTTATTGTTGAAACAGTTCCACATATCACTAAAAAAAAATATTGAATAACATGGAGAACCAAGAAACTGTCCAGGGCAGAGTAACATGAAGATATAGCGTATAGCTTACAATATTTTAAAATCTATATGTGATATGAGACCACTATTAAATGTTCTTAAATTATTAGTTAACGAATTTTGCTTCAAGTCCGCTTTATGCACAGATAGGCTAATCAGGACTATACTGCAGTTAAAATAAGATCCGAAGCACTATGTGCCTTCACCGGGTATCGAACCTGACTCTAATTATAATTTAATTTAATATAATTCATTTTATATAATAAATTGTACCTCTCTTATTAATTTAAGTTAAAGGTTTATTCTTACAAGGCAACGATGTTTTCACATCGGCGAGTCCCTGTTCTTGAATTATTTTGATACTCTTAAAAATTCCTTGAATTGTTCTATCGAATGTGCCGATTATATTTTTCAGACGTACAGGCCTTTTACACTGTATCTGAGGAAGTTTTTATTGCCTTGATTGTTTATTGTCATGTGTATGTCCTGTGAAGGTCCTTTTACAACCTTGCACTTTTGATCTTACAACCCTGTTTTTACTTAAAGTAAAAACAAGAGTATTAGATTTTTCCTCATAAACTTTGAAGGGTGCAAAATAACCAAACACCCCAAAATGTTAATTCATTCTTTCATTCGAAATGCACTTAAATACCTACTACAGTAACATTGAGCATGTGGCGTCGTCGACTCAAGTTGCTACCACGTGGTCATACACAGAATCCCTATTAGCTTGCAGAAATCGGAACACGCCCTTTATAGTGGAACCACAAGCAAAAACAAAACCTGCGCAGACCCGCGACTCCTGTGCACCGTACTCCCGCGAGGAGGGGAGGGGGAGAGTGGACTATGCTTCCTTATGGCCCGAGCTGAACGGAAGAAGGGAAAGCTCCGCGGGGACTTTTCGTCCAAGGTTTTTGTCCTTGTGGTTATCTCTATACTAGAGTATCTGCATGAAGATAATTTCATTCGAGCAGGGGTGCCCACAGGGGGGAATATGGCGCAGACTGCGCCATCGAGATTTTTTGGGTGGATTTTTACCATTTGAAGTGACATAAAATTCAACATTTATATATATATATATATATTTTTAAAAAATTTCATCTTAAATGCACCATATTTAATCCGATAGATGAGGAAAAGAAATTACTTAGGGGCAGGGGTGCTCACAGGTGGGTTTGTGGACGCCCGTTGCATCCATCCAATTTGTGGAAGAGGATTTTTATGATGGAAATTTGACGTGAACAATATAGCATTGGACACAAGCTACCATTGCTGCTATATAAATAGCAATCTGTAGACTTCCAAGGGAAATTTAAAGGGTAATATGTATTATCTGGAGGTGGGGGGGGGGCTGGAAGAAAGTAACGACTTCTTACATATTGACATGTTGATTCTGAAGGGATTGAGAATTAAACGTTTGGGGGGGGGGCAGTATCCAACTCTTGAATATCAGTGTTAAGCCTTAAATTATACAGGGTATTTTAGTTAGAGAGGATTGAGCGTTAAATTGAGGGAATATCCATTACTATTACTACTGTCTAGACTGTTGGGAAAATTCTGGTGACTGAGAATTATTTGTTTTGGAGGAGGAAACATCCACTCTTCAACATAAACAGTAAGTCTAAAATTGGCACGGAAATTTTGGTGGGAGGATTAAGTATTATTTTTAAGGGGGAGATATGACCCTCTTGATAAAGTGTTAAATCTTACATTGTCAATGAATTTCTGTAGTGGGGGAGAGTTCGAATATTATATTTAGGAGATTATATTTATCAATATGGTATCCACACGGTTTTGGCGCCGAACGTACGAAAAGAGAAGCTGAAAAGAGTAAATATCGTGGGGTCATAAGAACGTATTGACATTCCATTAAATTAATACCGTATTCTTGAAAGACTGCAAAGAAATGGTTGTAAAAATTTTCTTTCTCGCTTCGCTCGCAATCTTGGTGTGAGAAAACGCTGTTTCGCATTTTACAAAAGTTTCATAATATAGCTGCATTACATAACATCACTTCTGAAAATATATTGCTTATAATGTTGGTATTCTGCTTAATTTAAAGCAGGTACATAATTTGGATGATGTACTTCTCTTAGCAGTATTATTGTAGTATTGATTCCCTGTATGCTGTAATAATTGTATACTTGATATAGTAACATCTTGCACGTTACCCGATAAAACAGAAAAATAAGAATAAATGATATCAAATTCCTTTGCATTTCTAACATTTTGTTGCAGGACATCTTTACTTTAATAAGTGACATTTGCACTGAAGATAGAATCCACGTAATTATTGCTATGGATTACTAAAATAATCATATTTACCCCAAGCAGAGCGGGCGAGTTCTTTGAAGGACGAACCGTATTCAATTCTCGCAATGAGCTCAGGAATTTCTAGCTAAAGTGCTGTAATGTCTCGTGAAACAATCATTGAATCGGTCACCCGGCTGCAGCGTGTAATTTGGTTTGCTCAGGTTGAATTTTGTAACAATTTATGTTAAATACTCAAATTGTGGGTCTTATAAATCTCCTACATCTTATTCTCCATTCACAAACATTGTTTAAATGCATATTTATATAATTTAACTTATTATACTTAACGAAACAATGTGCTAGCTTTCCATTATTTCGAAAACTGAACTATTAAAAATATATGGAAAGTTTAACATGGTAATGTATTCAAATAAACATCAATTATTACTTATTCGTCAAACAATTGGGGGGGATTATGATAATGATTTTGGGGAGGTAATGCATCCACGGTCTTGGTGTGATGTTCGATTGATTGATTGATTTGGTTTATTTTACTTCGCTTTTATGCCACTTTTGGCTAATTTGCGAAGATGGAGATGAGTGATATGATGAAATTGATGAATAAATATGTTATCATTATATCCATACAATGGAGTTTTATGTAGCAATTCAATTATCCCCTGGTTAATGGTAAACCTTGCTCATACTTGACGCAAAACAGATCATCGAGTCTCTACTTTGCACTACACAGTATTTTATGTGATAGTGACATGTTAGATGAAGAAAAGGAATAACTCAGGACGGGGAGTATCAAGTGAAGTATTCATTAAAACTAAAAAAAAAATATCCGGAAATACTGTCCTAATGAAATACTTTATGGGGATTATGACATGAACTTGGGGGGAGGTGCTTCATTGGCTTTTGGGGGGATGCGTCACAGGTTCTTTGGGGGGGGGGATTGCGCCATTGGCCTTGGGGGGATGGGCACCCCTGCATCCGAGCGCCAGATAGTTCGCAATGGCGACGCTAGGCGGCGTACGGAATTGACAGCAGCTTTGCTCGAGCGAATAACGCTCGAACAGCCAAGACGAGTGGTTGTGGTATACGCTCGAAGCCTAACCTAACCTAACCTATTTCTATTCTGTGCTCGAAGCCCAGTAGTACACGTGTTATCATCATTTGTCTCTGCTAGTGGGCCCTCAGATATGGATCGTGAAGTGAAAGACGCAGTGAAATTGAAACTTAAGTGAACATAGTCATCATCTCAATGTTCAAATGTAGCTTTGTCTATGTTACCAATACCCAGTGATATACGGGAATGAAATAGATGATTCTGGAGTCTTAACAAGCTATGTTTTTACGACTATTGTCACATTAATATGTTCGATTGAATGTTGTAACTGCATGTTATTATTTCGCTGAATATGATTATCCTTTTCGGTAAGTGAACAATGATGTACAAGTATGTGTTTCACTGTGCTACATTTTTAATTGCTGATGAAAGTCTGTTAGCATGTGTATCCAAGGGTTCGGTCTGTAGATATTGTATACTTACATGTGTATCATATTTGGGTTTTAACATAGTAATACAGTAAAACCTCTCTAACCCGGACTAATGAGGGGAATAAGTTGACCGGTTTAACGAAAGTCCGGATTAACTGAAATAACCTAAAAGAACAGTAGAAAGTGCATTAAACGTAGTTTATAGCAACAAAACACGTTTATTATGCTGTATTTAAAGGCCATAGGCCTAAATACACTATACAGTACAAAGTCTGCAGGAAACAGAATTTCATCAATGGTTGACTGCCTTTTCTTTGGGAAGTTCTCTTGTTGACTTCTAGCCACATTTAAAACCTTGCATTCTGCTTCCCCCACCCCCTTTGCCTGTCCGCATTAAGCGAAGTCCTTTTTATCGAGGTCCGGACTAACGAGGTTTTACTGTATACGGACATATTATTTAGAATTTTAAATGCATAGTGTCCTTCTATATGTGGGTTTTAGGTTGACAGTGCTGCTTTTTAGGCACTGAAAAACGGGACGTTGTCAACCATTCCACTACGAGTGCGGTACGCTTGAGCGTAGCAGGCTCGAGGGTGGGATATTCGAACGAGGACGAGCGAGCGAAAGCGGTCTATGCAACCCGAGGAATCCACAGCCTTAAGCTTAACGCCCACTGAGAAGAGGACATACTTCTGTTGTCTGCTTCTATTGAGATCAAATTGTGAAACACCCACTACACGGAAACTAGCGGAGCAAAGCGGAATTTCCGTGCCAGAAGTCTGCAGGTTATCTTAAACATTATCGCCCACTGAGCCGCCGGAAACGCTTCTGTTGCGTAACGCTCTCGTCTTTCTTGTAAAGCTCTGCTAACCGCAATTCTTGAAAATTCCTCGTGGAACAGACATCCTTAGATGAGCGTATATCCATTCCTTTTTACATTTAAACTCATCAACGATCACATCCTCCCCAAAGCAAGAATTTTAATTCCTCCCCCTCCCCTTGCGAATAATATTAGTGCATTTTTATTATACAGTACCTAATCCTGGAAAAAACCCAGACCGAACCTTTCGATGGTGTCTTGTTCCCTCAGAGCGCAAATACAGCTGCAAATGACGTTAATAATGCATGAATTTCCTTAAAAGAGGCCACGGGAAATCAAACCTTCCATTAAGAAACCCTGCTGGCAATAGACCAGAGGTGTCGACTTTCAGAGGGCAGGAGAGGATGTGGAATCGATGCAAGTCAAAGAAAATTCTGCATGGATTTTTTTCTTTGGACCTTCCTCCTTCGTTTTGTTGCAGCGGCGCTGGCTGGTACATTTTTCTTTTATTATCAAACGGAAACTCCATTAAATGAATTGATCCCTGTCTCTATACGTTTTACATCCTTTGCTGGAAAGAATGAAATTCAAATGTTCTTCACCATTAGGTTGGTGGTTCATACCTTGTTGTGCCCGGGTTCGAGCCACGGCTTGGACATTCGTTGTAGGTGTCCATTCATCAACTTCATCTAATCATAATTCATCCTTTGTTGTCGCAATTATCCAGAAGGCAGAAACGCAACGATAAATAACAAAAAAGACCCCAACTATTCTTAACAAATTATTAAATATTTCTGGCTACGTAGGTTAGTGTAGAATGTAATTACAATACAGCAAAAGAAAGATAATACATACATGTTATTTCAAAGTTCAAGTATGCAGCCGCCGTGGTTTAGTCGGTAGGGAGTCTGCCTGCCAAGCGGGAGACCTGCGTTCGATTCCCGGCGTGGATGACCTAAGGTCGGAATTGTTCTGGCCTTGTCCCTGCATAAAGCGGCTCTGGGGCTCACCCAGCCTCAAATCATTGGGTACGTGGGGGCAACCCTTAGTGGTAAAGGCGTCCGGTGCGTGATGCTGATCACATCACCTCCAAAATGTCCTACATCGAGACATCGCCTAAATGTGCCTTCACGGTACGGTGCTATGTGCACGACGAACTTTACCGTGTAAGACCAGATGGCCGGGAAAGTATTCTGTAGAGAGTAGTATCGGTAAATAAAATCCAAGCGATACGTTCCGATAACCAAACTTTGGCATCGTTATCGGCCCAACATTAAAATTCTTTAGTTTTAATCTTACCTATAAAGAGGTACCGTCACGGCTTACCGTTGCGTACCGCCAGAAAAATGCACTGTGCACACACATATACACATTCATACACACAAACACAGTGTTATCACTGGCTGTCTTTTGACTGTAATCCTTCTTTTCTGGAAATTTCAAGTTTGATTGTTGCTTTGTTTCACCCCTTCCTTTATTTCTCTCTCCCCCCCTGTCTTTCTGTTTTCGTTGCAAATTAATGCCAGTCCTTTATCAGAGAAACTTTCCTTCTGTAGATCGTCGTTGTCTTTGTCTGCCACCTACCTTAATCCATCTAAATTAGTTTCTTGTTTTGTTCATCTTGTAACAAATTATCTTGCAAGAGAAACTTACAAAAGATAGTACATGCAAATCCTAAAGTTGAAGCAAGCAAGTCAGAGATGTGGTGATCAGAGCAGAGATAACATTTCTACTGTCATTCATGGGCTTTACCTCTGTTCTTCTTCTTTGTTCAAACCAGACTGTGATATATATATATATATATATATATATATATATATATATATATATGAACCATTTTCCTTTGTCCATTCATCCCTTGCACCTTCTCCTTCCCTTTCGTGGACGTGGCTCGGCCAACAATATATTTTTCAGATAATTTTCCGGCGTCGTAGTTGGGGGAAATTAAGTGGAAAATATTATTGTTAGGCTTCCTCCCTCATTGGTCCGATTCGGTCCAGTTAACGTTGACCGGCGAGACTCGGTATCCTGCCAGGCCCAGTGAGTCTGAAAGGCCCTTTCTCTACCTTATTAGGTCAAACGTTAATAGTTCTACGGAAAAAAGAGAACAAAGAGACTTGGAAGCTCGCAGTTCCATATTTAAAAGCTGCGATTTCTGCTGCAGTTGTGGTCCCTGTGAAGTACGAGTACATTTCCCCCATTAACTTGGCTGCTGTGCGAGATATGTCCGTGTCGGGAAGTAACATAAAGAACTTCCAGATTATTGGTAGCCAAGCCGAGTTCCGGGTTCGAATCCTGCTGATTTGTCATGTTGGGATAATCGTGGAAAGGGGATGAGTTTGATGCACTCTTAACAAGAGAACATCCATGCCCGCTCGGGCTCCGGTGTCAATATCGTGAGTCGACCACTGAACGTGGGCAGCCACTAAGGCAACTGATACCCATGATAGCAATATACGAGGAACACTCAAAAGAAAACCTTATTTTTTTATTATTATTTCAAGCTAGTAGATTTCTGCATGTAAAGTTGCACAAGTTTACTTCATTTTTTCATAGACCCATTGCTGATCCACATATACACATTTTCAAGTGTGAGTTGGTGCATGTATACCTCAAGAAGAAGAATATTTGTAATCCATTTGCAGCCACTTACGAGCCACAGGAAAGTTCTTTCCACCCATCTTCGTCCGTACTGAGGTCATTGTCGAGCTTCCTCCTCCATTTGTAAACTTGCTGGTGTGGTAAGCAGCATAGATACATTGAAATTTCATTTTCCGTAGAATGTCCATAAGTTTTAGGCTTTCAGAGAGAAGAGACCACTGCTCTTCGCTGGTTCATTCGTATGCAGGATGCCCCATTTAAAAATGACAGAGGTGTTGTGAAGCTGTCTTGTTTAGTGTTGCAGCCTTGAGGTCGTTTTTTAAGTCGATACCTCATGTAAATTTGGGCTGTTTAGTTTGTCCTGTAATTTTTGTTGCCCTTTTAAGGTTTATATTTGACTGTCCCTCGTATATATGTTTTACAGTAAAATATAAATGTGTTTATTAAACAAGCTTGCATACCCCTGTCCATTACATCGTGCAATAAAGGCTCATTGCAGGTAGGGCCCCATACGTTCTCCATCTCGGCTATAATGGAGGTGATGTGATCAGCACCACTCTCTGGGCCCCAGGGTACTAATTAGATGCTGGGCGAGCGCTTTTTTGAAAAAAACAGCGAAACCAGATAAGCGTCCCGTCGACTCCTCTCGAGCTGTTAAAGATACCGAATTTGCGTTCGATTGATTGATTGATTGATTGATATCGTAATTTTAGGTGCGTCAGCATTTAAGCTATTTTGCACCCGTCACATTATACGGGGTCCAGCCCATTACCATAACTAAGCTATAACTAATTAGACATAAGTGTAATGTCGGTCTAAAATATTCTTATTTGTATTAAAAGCTGAGGCTGTAATGTGGCACTCAGCACACCGATGGAAAGACACAGGACAACACACACGCAGTCTACAGAGGATTATCCTGGACGTTGGTCCAGACTCCAGAGCGTCGTTAGTCTGCAAAATGCAGTCTAGGGTGTGCTATGTAGAAGTGAGGTTGACAATTGGGTGTACTACGTGGAAGGATCGCCCCTTACATCCAAAACTATCGTTTGAATCAGGACTTCAACTATAAGTGAACATTTTGTGCAGTGGGTTATTTCGTAATTTTCCCCCCACAATGCACCAAACTAAACGGTAAGGAACTGATTTTGAATACCCACAGGACTGGGACGATCGTCTGGAAATCCCTGAACGGTTTTATCCGCTTTAACATAAAGGGTGGGGTTGGAGGGTTGCCTATTTCCCACAAGAGCGGGTAGCGAAAGGAGGCTAAGGGGGGGGGGGGGGCGAAATTGTGGCTCTCGCAAAATGGATTCCTGCAAATTGCCACAAAACAATATAAACGCATCAGAATTTCGCGGTTTTTCGAAGGCGTACCATTTCTCGACTCCATCCCCTCAATTTGCGTCCGTGGCAACACAATGTGTCATACATCATTGGCGCATTTTGGCGTCGGGTCCTGATTGATGCCTTCGAAAATTAGTGCAAATTGGGGCCGCCCGCAGCAGTGGACGTGACGGGGCGTCGAAATCGGGAACCCTTTTTTTTGGCGGTAATAGAGGATGGCGTTCCGATCGCAGCCCCCTCTTGTCTCCATTTGGAAATTGCGGGGTGGATTTTTTTGGAAGGGGTTGGGAGTAGCAACCAGCAGCGTCCTTTTCCTTCTCTGTTGAAAGCTGCCATTTGGATAACAAGCTGCCGTGGCTCTTCCATTATTATGGATTTTCAGTGTGGATGGATTCTGGATTTCGATTCCGCTTAAATCATTCAAAAGCTCCAAATCTCTGTCCTGGCTGGGAAATCATGCAAGGATTTGACTTCCAATTCCTATTTGACTTATTTTTCAAAGCCTTTTTTATCACTTTTGGCTAATTAAGTCCACTTTGTGGCCATCTAGGCTAATTGGTACTGTATTTACAATTTGAATTTAGGTTCGACCCCAATCTGTGCCTCCAGCATGTATCATCGAGCCAGGGCCTTTTGATTAAAAGGCGATCAACTCACCACTCCGCCATCGGGGATGCCCTATTATGTAATTATATTTGAGTAAATCAACTATTTGGTAACTTATGTATAACAATTATTTCGTATATTTTTTTCGCAAAGTGAATAAATTTATAATTTTTCAAATTGCTGCTTTTTTCCTCTTTATTTCAGTGGTTTAACCAATACCAGTATTTTTGTAAATTTATGCTTTCAATGGGACCGAATAGAAGTATTATAATAATAATAACAATAGAAATTTATAAAGTTTTCTAATCGCAATTTCAATTTTCCTCAAATGAAGAGAATTTTTTTTTGTAAAAAGGGAAAGCTTTGGAGTTAGAAGAGGTAAATTTAACGTAATCAGTGTTGTTGAAAATACAATGTAGCACAGCAACACTCTACAGGTTAAACACAATTCAAGTAACAATAAATATCAAATTATGTTTGTTCACAGTGCAATCTGTATCGTGAAACAGCCGGTTCGGTGACCGAGCGTTTTACATGGTCGATTTTCGATCTCTCCATCAATGGTTCCGGGTTGTAATCCTGGCTGCGGCATGGAAGCGTTTCTTCCTGCATGAAATTCATCGCGATTAGCCAAGAGTGTCAGAAAAACGACAAAATTAACAAAAATACCATCAAGTGAAGAAAGTGGAAACTTGCCAGACTAACGTTCCATTGTCAGTGTCAGGTGTGAGAAACTGGCCTCTATTTTTACGTTTTCTAAGTAAGTGCCTACGTTGTCAATTTTATACGTAAAGAAACTTTCTTTTTTTGAACATTCTAGACTTTAACATAAAATTCTGGGAAGGAAATCGAATTTCTTGGAAATGTCACACCTCTTTCTACTTTAAAGAACTTCTTCCAAACGTGCATTGCCTGTCGTTTTGCAATTGATTTTTGAAGGAAAATTGGAAAGAGCCATCTGTATATTCCCATTGTAATAAAAACACATTCACAAATTTCCCAATAGCGGTGACGCAGGTGCATTCCTGTGGTAGCGTGACCTTTTTTATTTTGATTTTGAATTTAAAATTTTGGGAGCGTCAGCACTTAGGCTATTTTGCTCCCGTCACATTATACGGGGGCCAGCCCCTTATCATTACAAATAACAACTCTAGCATTGCATAACTAAAAATGTTAAAATGTTCTGACTTCTGTTAAAAGCTGAGGCCGTAAATGGGCACTCAGCACACACAAGGACAACAAACAGGACAACACATACAAAATTATACTGGCCATAGTGCCAGTCGCGAGAGCCTCGTTAGTCTTTAGTCCAGGGTGCACTACGTGGAAGTGAGGTTGACTTTTGGGCGCCTACGTGGAAGGTCACCCCTTACACCCCTGTGGTAGCGTGACAGAACGAGACTTTAGAAAAGGGAGAAGACATATAGAATCACCAGCGGCCGCGCCAAGGATGCGCGAAGGGGTGCTTGGGCACCCCCTTCAGCACCCCCATTCAAAACATATGTTGAAATCAATCTTACAGTGTCATATGTGGTAGTCACATTGAGCGCCCGAACGTTAGGTATTGTAGTCAGACCGCTGTTATTGTATACAACAGCCAAGAATTGAAAGAGAAGCCTCGTATATTTTCCTGTACTGTCGAGAAACCTAAACCCTTGTAATCAAGGGGTCCCGGGTTCGATACCTGGTGGAGGCACATAGTGGTTCGGATCCCACTTAAACTGTAGGTCCAGTCCCGATTAGCCTTACTGTGCATAAAGTGGACTTAAAACACGAAATCAATCAATCAATTAATCGAGGAGCTCAAAGTTCGCGAAGAAATATTACCGTTCGTTGATGGATATACGTGTAATATGCGGCAGAAGGGGATCTTAACAAAGATGAAGTTGCCGTGCACTTCGCGTTTTGTCCTGACACCCCCGCATCTAAGGCAGACGGAAGATAGCCAGTGGCGCAATCACAGGGGGCATTACCCCCCTAACCTTGGTCGGAAATCAATTCTATGGAGGACAAGGGGGCAAACATTGAAGTAAAAGGAAAGCAAGGCTAGCAGAATCTAAGAGTATGAATATGACGATGGTAATAGCATACATTCGATTCTACATCGAAATGAACATTGACAAATCAAGTGGCATAATTAAAGATGACTATCGGGCTTGAACACCTGAAATATCATCGAAGTAATATATTGATGAAGGAATTCAGAACGGAAAGTTGAAGAAAATCATTTATAAAAAATCGTCCCCCGGCTCATTATCTGAACGTTCAATCACCATGAACTTCCGCTTGATGCAGAGCCGAGCAATTTTCGCATTAGTGGAATGCAGTTGCGAAAGAGAGTACCTCGTGTGATACACCTAGTCTGGAAGAGTTCGTCTGAAATTCTTGGTAGGTGTAAAACGCTCATGGTGTAGGAGAATAATTCGTGTGGAATATCTAGTCTGAGAAAGTGTGAGACATCTTGTGTAGGAGAACTCTCAGTGTGAGAAGGTAGCTCGCGTGAAATACATGATATAGGAGAACAACTCGTGTGGAACACCTGTTGTGAGAAAGTAGCTCGTGTGAAACGTCTGGTGTAGGACGATAATTCGTGTGAAGTACCTGATGCGAGAAAGTAGCTGATACGAAACGAAACACCTAGTGTGAAAAAGCAGTTCGTGTGAAACACTTGGTGTAAGAGAATAATTGTTGTGGAACACCTAGTCTGAGAATGTGTGAAACATCTTGTGTAGGAGAACTTGCAGTGTGAGAAGGTAGCTAGTGTGAGAAAGTAGCTCGTGTGAAACACATGATGTAGGAGAACAACTCGTGTGGAACCCCTAGTGTGAGAAAGTATCTGATGTGAAACACCTAGTGTGAGAAAATATCTGATGTGAAACACCTAGTGTGAGAAAGTAGCTCGTGTTAAACACCTGGAGTAGGAAAATAACTCGTGTGAAATGGAAGAATAGTGTTAAGGTTGTGGTTTCGAACAACGGAACTCAGGTGAAACAACTGGGGTGTTTGTGTGTGCGTATATCTATAATGATACATTTTAATGAGTTTTGGACTAATTGTCTTAAGTCTACTTTTATGCACAGGACGTCTAATCGGGATTGAACCTAAAGTTGGATCCGAACCACTTGTGCCTCCACCGGGTATCGAACCAGGCCTCTTGATTACGTTACCACTACGCCATCGGGAGATACATTTTGACTAAATACGGTTGTCATCATTGGAATTTCTAAATGGACCCTGATTCTGAAATATGAGCTTGGTCCAAATTATACTCTACACGCTTAAATTAGGCTGGAATGAGCTGTTCAAACTAATTTGCAACGAATTTCAGCAGCATGGCAATTCATACAGATTTGCAGTTGGAGTGGCATGCTTTGCAAAATCCCACACCGGCCTTCCACTTAATTCTATAAACCTGTTTCACTAGATGCGTTTTACGCACGATCCAACTGTGTACACGCACTACTGGCTTCATCTGCATTGTTTCTGTTTCATCGCCCTTACCCTCTTCTCTGTATTTTTAACCGTGTGGTCCTTGCCTCCCCCAGTTTATCCATTGTTGCAGCAGTTCCAATCTGGAGAGACGCATGAGAAAGGTGCATGTATTCGACACATACCCATCGTGCACCGCTCTCAACGCTCTATTGGGCATATCTGATCTATATTTCATCACCGAGCCGATGAAGTTCGACGTTCAAACAGCGCGAAAAATGGTATTGATCTACGCAGCGTGTCGGATCCGTAAACAAGAAAGTGAACATCCATTTTAAACCCTGCTCATCCATGGTAGGAATAAAAATCGACAGCCAGAAAGAGAGATTGAGGGAGATTAAAGCGCACTGCAGAGCGATTTGCACGTGCTCCATTGACCTCAAAAGCATTCTTCTGCATTAAAAAAAATGTCAATTTATGGTTCGCAGCTTTGTGTGGGAATGTTGGGGACGAGATTGCATCTTGTCCACGCGCCCTTTAAATTCGTGTTGTTAAAATTTTGCTATTAATCGAGGGTCTTCGTATAGTGGCTAAATTGAAATGCGATTTTCCGAATTACTTTCTAATCCAACAGGTCAATCCATTACTGTAGCTAGGATTGATTGATTGATTTGCTTTATTTAACTTCGCTTTTTGTGTCACTTTGGGCTAATTTGCGAAGATGAGAATGAGTAATAATATGATGAACTTCATGAATGGGCACTCACAAACAAGCCGGAATTCGAACCCGGGACCCCCGGCGTCGTAGCGCGATGTGCTAACCACTTCGCCACGGCGGCCGCTACTGTAGCTAGGGTTTTTGCGCACGTTCACTTTATGCACAGATAAGGAGACAGTGAGACAGGGGGAGAAGAGAGGGGGTAGAGAAATGAAGAAGTGTTGTTGAGGCATGTTGTTTGTAACCCGCCGTAACTCATCTGCTGTTATCTGTGCAATGGCGTCAGAAATGTTTGCTTTCAATTCGTCCAGGGTGTGCGGATTATTTTTGTATACCTTACTCTTTAATGTCCCCCACAGAAAGAAATCACACGTCGAAAGGTCCAGTGATCTCGGAGGCCACAGGCCCTTTGATACTGTCCTCTTCTCCCCGAACACTTCACGTACTGCACTCAAAGTCCGGTTGGATGTATGCGCTGTTGCACCATCTTGTTGGGAAAAGGCGTAATCTCGTTCTTCCTCACTCAGCTGCTCTACAAATGGATAAAACAGTTGTTGCAGATAACGATCTGAGTTGATAGTGTCAGTAAAGAAGAATGGACCGACTATCCTGCTTGCCGACACAGCACACCAAACATCTAACTTCTGATCATGAAGGGGGATTTCAAATGTTGATCTGGGGTTAGTATCTGTCCAAATCCTATTATTCTGGCTATTAACATAGCCAGAAAGGTGGAACCATGCTTCATCTGACATGAAATGCAGTAAAGGATCCATTTCACCAGATGCAATGATTTCCTGTAGCCATCGACAGTACTTAACACGTTTCGCATAATCTGGAGGCTTAAGTTCCTGGAAAACCATAATTTTGTATGGTTTAAATTTTAAATCTAACTTCAGTATACGACGACATGTTCTGTCAGATGTTCCTGTTTCTTGGGACTTCTGAGGGCTTTGCACCATGCGTCTGCACACTTCCACAATATTGTCATCAGTTCGCACTTTCTTGTGTGTTACACGTTTCCTGTTACAAACGGAACCCGTTTCCAAGAATTTTTAAATTAGCTTCTGTATTGCATACTTCTGAGGTGCTGGTGTGTCGGGAAACTTTTCCCTGAAATGTGCTCTGACATCCTTGAATGATCTCAATGTAAAATATCTTTCCACTATAAAAATACGCATCTCAAGATTTAAGACCATTTCGCAACTCGAAACTCTGCAACCTTACAACAACTACTTGTTTCAACTACTGCTGATAACCCCTTTCACATTACGTTAGTCACGTGCAGAACAGGTTTGAACCGGTCGCAACCATTGTTGTTGCAGAAAACTCACGTGCAAAGACCCAGCAACAAATGTTACTCCGGGGCCACTTTTAGTTGCCGCAGCACCCAGTATAAGAATCATCCTGTATAATTGTTGTACTGTATATAATGTATGTTCAATTGTGTGCGCTGTAAAGATATTATAATTTGTAACATGCACGCACCGATGCCCCTCTCATGTATTTTCGTTGTCAAAAATGAAACTGTGGCCGTACAGGCTAGCTCTTTCCTCCCTGGGCCGCTTGGTTGAAGCCGAAGAATAGACGGTTGGGGACCAAGCCATCCAGGGTTCGATGCCCGGCTGTACCTGCACGGTGCACATAAACAATAGAAAAATACTATTGAGATTGGGGAAATGGATGGGGTTGCATATGAAATTTTAGCGATTTGATTGATGGACTATGATATATGAATATGTATTATGTTAAGAATCTCTACATGATAATGAGAATTGCAAATCCACACCTTAATTTCAATTCCTGTCGCACTTACACCGATGTCCTGGCGCTGTGTATTGATGTCTCCAATGTCTGTCCTTAGGGAGCCTGGTTGTCCCAACTGTCCGTGGTGTCAATCACACTGCCCTCCGGTGACGATTCCTACATATATCTATCAGGCCGCGAAAGCACACGTCACAGTTCACATCTGTCTTCTGTACACTGACCAGTTACATATATATACTTTTATATGTAAAAAGATACAGTTTATCTTGTGACGAAAACTATCCCGTTCATCGGAACTTAAATGTTATGTGCAGTTCTCTGGGCACTGACGGACACTGGCTTCATAACGCAAACTCTTCATGACACCGACTTTTCTGTACTATTCCTAGACACACAGTTGTCACCTTAAATTCTCAACACAGATTCGCAACTTCTCGACAACAGATTCTCCGGCGCAAGTTCTAGACACACACTTGTCACCTGAATTCTCAACACCGATTCTTCTGTCTAGCTTATAGACGCACACTGAACCGCCAAAATTCACCGTTGGGTTAGGGGCTTTTGTCCACGTCCAGTTTCTATTGGCTGACGTGGAGGAGGGGGTTGCTTGCAGGGAAGAATGGAAATATTTCACGTTGGGGAGACAAGGGGGCTTCTGGGAGAGAAAGCATAAATATAGCCGTCGCCTTTTGTGGGCAAGGCAAATGACCTTTGCTTGGCTTCTCTGAAACTGACGGGGATTTGGAGACGTGCTGAATGTTCGATAATACTGGGTGAGTCTCTTAAAAGAGGCCCCGTGGAAAATGTGTTCCTTGCTTGTAGGCAACCCTGGTACACTGAAGAGAAGGGCGGGGCAGAGAACAGTCCAGGATATGTCATGTCATGTTGTCGAATATGCTTGGCACCGATATCCTGGACTGTTCTCTAACCCGCTCTTCTCTTCGGTGTACCAAGGTTGCCTACATGCAAGGAGCGCATTTTCCACGCGGCCTCTTTTAAAAGACTCACCCAGTAATAATAAATGTAGAAGAAAAATGATATGTGTAGATATTGATAATAGTTTATAAGTACGGAAATACTAGTACAAAACGGAGAAAGGGCTAAGAAAGATAGAAGTAGTAATAGGAGAAATAGAGATAAACGTTTGGGAGAGAGAGAGATGTGAAAGAAGCTCAGAAAGAAGAAACATAGAAAGTGGGGAAAAAAGAGATAAGGATGTGGGCAGAGATAGAGCGAGAGAATGGCATTATATAGACAGAGGGGGGAAAAGTAGAAATGAAGAAAAAGAAGGAAGATACGAAAACCAGAGCTTCTGTAAAAGCTATTGAACCTTTGCCAGGAGAGTAGGAGACCCCGGAAAAGCTACCTTTGCAAATCGTTTCGCTCTGGCTGACTCCGGTATCTAAAAATTCCGTTCCTGTCCTCCCCCGCGCACTCCTCGGTCCAGTGCCACAGGTGACGCAGACTCGCATTGATTTACGACTCATTAAATTTTAGATGCGTTCGTCAAGATAAATGAGCGAAAATGCGTGTGGGCAGTCATTCGCGGAATCACGGGTGCTGAAGCAATGCTCCACCAAACCCTGTCGCATCCCCCACCCTCATCCTGAACGAGTGAGCGTCTTGTACAATCTGGACGGATGCCCCAACAGCTTTTTTCGTGCTAAAACGCAACTGTAGCGGAAAATATATCGCGAATGTGCTTCACGCCTTGCAAATCCTGGGAGGTCCACCTACTCGTACATCTTCCTGCTCTTGTAGGATGCTATAATGCTGAGTAAAGGTGGAATGTTGTGATTCGGCGGCTCCTTTCATTGAAACCTAACACTTGTTAGACAGATCATTTTCAATCTTGGCCATAATCACATTTCAGTATTTGCGACCTTGAATATGTGATTTGATTTGGTTTATTTTACTTCCCTCTTGGTTAATCGCGAAAATGAGTGATGATATGATGAAATTGATGAAGGGAAACTCACAAGGAACGCCCAGGACAGGATTCGAACCCGGGATCCCTGTCGTCGTAGCGCGCTGGATAACCACTCATACACGAAGGACGGCACGTTTGGATGTTTGTTCGCTGTCATGTCACTCCCACATAAATCTTTGACGGGCCTCCCTGATGACGTAGTGGTAACTCAGAATCCTGACGTATTTCATAGTGGTTAGTGGATTGATTGAATGATTTTTTAAAATTATAGACCCGTCTGCATATGGGTTATTTCTTTCCGTGACATAATACGGGGATGAGCTCCTTAACTCCTGCTCCAAGGCGGAATGGTTAGTACACCGCGCTACGACGCCAGAGATCCTGGGTTCGATTCCAGGCTTGGACATGAGTGTTCTTTGTAAAGGTCCCTTCATCAGATCATTATTCATCTTTGCGATTATCCAAAAGTGACGGAGCATATACAATGGGATATCATTTTAATGTGACAACAATCGTAGACACACAGTGAAATATCCCCATTGGTCGTTTAATTTCATGTATCACTGTAAGATGAACTACATTGCATTTTAGCATGGAGAAGATGAACTATGTTCACTTACGTTTCAATTTCACTGCGTGTTTCATCTCACGATCCAAAAAGTGTATTACTGGCTTCGAGCGTATACCGCTCGTTTTGCCTGTTCGAGCATTTTTTGCTCGTGCGAAGAATCTCTCAATTCCGTACGCTATCTAGCGTCGTCCGTGCGAACCATTTGACGCTCGAACAAAATCCTCTCGCTGCAGCACTCTACGCGTATTGTACACAGCCTCTGCTCTCCTAGAAGGAAATTCTTTACTGCCTTTTGAAAGTATTGGATATATATATATTTGACCTGCTTTTGGGATTTCATTTTCACATACGATTAGTTGATATTCCTTTTCTAATGTAAGGAATCATACGTCACATACATATAAAACCCGAAGGAAAGTTTTTGTTTTTATATGCTTTAACTTTAGAGTTTTTCCGAGGGGATACAAAGTTAATGAATAAAATATACATGTCTGATTGTAATGTCATATTTACTATCATTTTCATTTGTTGCTATGAATATGATTGTGGCAATAAGAAAAATATTCCAAACAAGTTCTTTCATACAGTCAATTATAAATCATCACGGAACACTACACTAGGGTTGGTGAAAGTGCCATTTCATCTGTATATAAGCTAGCATAATAATTTCACATAGTATAAAATATATTCATTGAATAGTGTCCTTTAAACAATGGATATGAATTTGAATTGTCCAAAGGGCAGTTTTATATTAAACTCTCTTATGCGTGGTGTGAAGAACGATGATAAAGAGGACCACTTTCCACGAATCTGTGCAATACCGAGTTTCTTTTTTTCTTTAACTCTGTGAACGCAATATAGAATGGTTAGGCATTAAAGTATGAAATATGCCTGCACACCAGGATCTGAAACAAGCAATGAGGTGACCAAAAATGGAAGGATATTTTACTGTGTTGAGTCGGAGGGTGCGGAATGTAAGCGTACAGGGTGACATAGACGAAAGGAAAACTCAGCCAAAGAGAATTTATAACTGAATATGCTTATACTGAATGATAAATGGGATTCCAAAAATGAGTGACTTGGTAGATACTCTTGGTATATAACGAGGGAATATTTTCACAATTTCGGTATCCAGTAAGACAATTGTAAGTGAAAGCGCACACTCAAGCAGCAAATATTCGTTTATGAGGCAAAAGAAAGAAATAGCATTACATATACGTATTTACAAGATACAGCCTTCTCAAAGATTTTCTTTGTAAGCAGTGGCGCCAACTTCTATGGGTCCGTGGGTCCCGCGCCCACCCAATAATGTATCATGTTATTATTATTATTATATACTTGTTATGATTTGTGGTGGTGTGATTATTTAAATATGTAAATAACAGATTTTTTTAAAAAGTAAGGATGCATTGTTGACGTCATGACACATGGAAGGAAAGATCTATGGGATTTTATTTGAAAACTTACTATTCAAGTGTTCGATCCCACCACAGGTAAGGGAACCACCGCCGTAGAGTTAGGCAACACACTTAACGCCTTTCAGGGAAGCGACCATATCAGGATCTAGGTATCCAATTTATTGCTGGTGACTGTGATCCCACCTAATGCTCTTCAAAACGTTGGCGCCCCCTGTTTGTAAGAACTATTTTGTATTACTGATTCAACATTAATAATGGACACGTTATATCATTATTACATGTAAACTGTGCGAAAGGCTATTAATTAAGCAGACATGGATTTAGTGTATATTAAAATTAAAAATATATATTCTTGGACTTGTCTTTGTATCTTCAAGCAGTCTGTCACCCCATTCCACACCCACAAGGATGAGACAATTAGATGATCAATAATTTAATGATTTTTTAGCACATGACCGTTTTCAGTCGCTGCTATATCTGTCTTCGAACAATTTGCCGTATATGATTTCTCTACATGATCCAAGATGTGTTGTTTTACCATTTTTGTTTGGATTTAAATACGCTTAAGGTATAATTTCTGTTTTTTTCCATTTTCAGATCTGATCCGATGACGTCAAGGGGCAAGATGAAATGTTAAAGGTAGGTCACAAGATTTCTATGAATATTTTTAATTATGTGTTTTTCTTTGTCTCAAAAATTCAACATTCAGTTTTTGGTTATCTCGGACACCATTGTTTGACTCTGTTTGTGCGTGCATAGGAGTAAGAGGGAAGGTACTGTACTTTTTAATACATTACCTGTCTAGTATGGAGAGTCTAGTTCGGAAGTAAAATTATCTACACATTCTAAATGTATTGCTTTCTCACCTCTCATATCGCAACCCAGTGGACAAGAGCTCTGGGATCTTGGCTCACGCCAAGGAATATTCAGCATTCTTTTTTATCGAATCATCATTCGTCATCGTCATTAGAATTAGCCTAAAAAGGCAGAAAAGTCGCTTAAAATAAATGAGCCACAAATAAGCAAATCCAGAAGTAAAAGACTAACACTTAGAGGCAGTCTTATTTATATTTTATTTCTTGTAAATGATTCATGAAACATGAAATGCAAAAAAATATTACCGATGAAATTGACTAGTCGTAGTCTTTATTCTTACATAGCAACATTTCTTCACATGTATTTTGCCAGCACTATAGAAATGGCAACATATAAATCCTAACCTAGATGTTCTGAATGAAAGTTAGTGGAATGTTACTTAATGAGAATGAACGGTACTTAATATTTTAGGCAAATTTTAGTTTAGAAACACACGTATTTTATATTTCTAATATAAAGATGTTCTCCTTTAAAATCATGTACAGTCACCGGCAATAAAAATGGGGCATCCTGATCCTGAAATACTCTCTTCTCTGCAAGGCGTTATGTGTGTTGCCTAACTCTACGGCGATAAGTGGATTTTAATGGCAACTTCTACCACCGCCGTATAGTTAGGCAACACACCGTAACGCCTTTCAGGGAAGCGACCATATCAGGATCTAGGTATCCAATTTATTGCTGGTGACTGTACATTCACTGATACATAATTTTCACCATCAAGGTTGACATTTTTTGTGGATTTTCTCAAAATACACATTGCCTACACCAATTTGAATGTTTCACAAAGATACACGCTGACGATTTATTGATAAATTCAAGGTCTTTTGCACACGCTTGGAAATGCCAGTGAGTTTGTAATCCTTCCTGTTTCCCCCCTTCCCCTTACCCCTCTCGAACTTCACAGTTGTTCGGAAGCATCATCCAAATTTAAATTTATAGCATCAAATTGAGTACTTGTATTAGGTTCAACGTACGTACAGATATAAACTCACGATATGTCATGAAGCAGAAGCTATCGAAAATCGAACCAGGGACATTCATTCTGTGGCAACCGCTAGCAACCAGCGTTCGATAATTAGACGAGGACATCAGCGTAGGCTTTTCCCTTACAAAAAAGAAGGAAACGCCGCTTTATTCACATCAATTTGATTGAAGTCATATTTTTAATTAATTGCATTTTCGCGCTCCTGGCGGCTGCGGTTGGAACTAGGACAAAAGCTTGGGAAACCTTGAGGGTGCAGATCTTTTAATGGCGATGTAATAGCTTTAATTGGGGAGTCGATAACGGCTCCATTGAAAGGCTAAATAAAGATGGTGCTGTGGAATTGAATCAATGCTGTGATTCGCCGTTCCGCGGCAACCAGGGACTCGGGGGGGAGGGGGGATTAGAACTAAGGGAGTGGTTCTGAATTCCTGTTTATGTTCTTTAATATTTAAAAAAACTCATTGAAGCTTGTGTCCGTCCCTATCGCCGTTGAGGACACCCCTCATTCCCCCGCGATGGTACAGAGGACTCCAATAGCTTCATTGAAAACACTCAATGCCAGTTTTTGTCTACTCTTACGGCGGGTGACCTACATGCAGGCAAGAGAAGTGGGAAGCCGGGAATACGCTGCAGACAACAGCGGTGGTGCCGGGAGTTACGACGTCGCGGGATGATGTTATGCGCGCTCCTTATACTACAGGCCGCTGCGTTCCCTATCGCGGTGGATTGGTCGCTTCCCCGCTCCCCATGGCCCTTGCCAGCACGTAGGCCGGCCACCGTAAGACTGGACAAGAGCTGTATTGAGATGAAAGTCCAGGCAAATCTGCAGATGATATTTATTTACGCATTTTCCACCGATTCCCGTTTTTCACATTTGTCATTCCTTGTTATTAATTTATTGTACTTTGGGTCGTTTCTTGTCTACAAGTTTACATTCTCTAATGCATATTCATAATTGTTTTGCTTAAATATATCGCGTCACATTCAAGCATCTGGATTCCACACAACACTTGTTAAATTTATTGAATATTATACCTTTAATTTAACTAACTAACTAACTATTATACCTTTATCTAATATATAAATTTAGTAATTTAGTAAATTAAATACCTTTAATTTAAGAACAACAAATGGAACATTTCTCTGATTAGGCTTTGGCATTCCAACATTATATGTTGTGAGTCTGAAGCTCCTTTCACACCTTAATTCCAAATTTTCACAAGTGTTGTTCAGAACATAAATGCCCTGATTTCAGTCAATTAAGTAACATGTGCCACTCATATGACCTGTATTACTTGAAACTCCAACCATGCTCGAGAACATTTTTTTAAAAAACGACACATTTTTAGGGGGACACCCTGTATTGTAACTTACGTTTGCATTGTGCACATTCCCGTAACTCTTCATATCCACGACAGAGAAATATAACATGAAACTGAATACATTTTGGAGAATTGCCATAGATAAGAAATAATCAAAATAATAAAAGTACAAATGCAAAAAAATGTTTTTGAAATTTAATATTTATTTCAATGCTTTCTAAGCAATGAAAGTGAAATCTTGATAAACAAAATTCTCAAATGCTAAGGTCTGCCAGGAACGTTCCAGGTCTCGTGCAGTAGACCTTGCTACATTCAAATGAAGATGAAGGAAGATAGTGGTCAATAAGAAGATGGAATAAAGCAGGAGAAACAAGCGAAGGCTGATTCGGCTGTTGAATCGATAGTCCTTGCCCCTATTCTCAGCCGTGTAAATTAAGCTGATGGCTTAATAAATTGGTGCTTATTATCTGTATTTCATCGCAAGTCTAAAACTGAGTAATGGCGGCTCAAGGACGAGGGATACATTACACTAACCAATGAGAGCCTTGGTCTCTCACGTTATTGAAATCAATAAATATATAAACATTTACGAGATCGTAGATTCCAACTGTAATTCTTTCTTTAACTGTAACCTGGCTTCATTATGGTAATGTAAAGAAGCAAACTAAGATGACGCTCAATAAACATAGATGACGCCAGTGGCGTACCTATATTCCATCACAGTTAAACTTAAGGAACGCTGATGTTGAACGTACAGCTCCACTTACAACTTGCGTATAGTGGCGCCAACCTTCGTTGTGTAGTGGTTAACACAGAGTGCTAGAACGCCAGGGATCCCGAGTGTGAATCCAACATGTGTATTGTTTGTGCGTGTCCCTTCATGAATTTCATCATATCATCACTCATCCTCATCTTCGTGATTACCCCAAAGTGGCAGAAAAGTGATGCTAAATAGCTGGAAATCAATCAAGCAAATTGGGTAAACTGACATTGAAAAACCAACAGCAGTTGCAACTTCATAATACAGGCATTGGAGCAGTTGCAGCTTGGGTATATTAGCATCGAAAGTTTGAGCTTTATTTCATGTCCACTTTATGCACAGATAGGGTAATCGGGACTGAACCTCTGACTTAAATTGAGATCCGAAATGCTATGTGCCTTCACCGCGTATCGAACCCGGGACTCCTTGATTACAAGGCGACGATATTACTACCACTCCATCGGGGAGGCCCTAGCATTGAATGTAGAACATCGATTCGACTTTGGATAAACTGTCATTGAAAGTACAACTCTAGTCCAGCTTGGATAAAGTGACATTGAAAATAGTTTATTTTTTAAATTTTGGTTGCGTCGCACTTAGGCTATTTTGCACCCGCCACATTATACAGGGGCCAGCCCCTTATCGTTACAACTAACAACTCTAACGTTGCATAAATAAAATCCTAAAATATTCTGACTTCCGTTAAAAGCTGAGGCTGTAATGGGGCACTCAGCACACATAAGGACAAAAAACAAGACAACACACACAAAATTATACTGTCCACAGTGCCAGTCGCCAGAGCGTCGTTCGTCTGCAAAACGCAGTCCAGGGTGCACTACATGGAATTGAGGTTGACGTTTGGGCGCCTACGTGGAAGATCACCTCTTACACCCCACATTGAAAATAGTACTTCAGATGCAGTTTCGGTATACTAACATTAAAAGTGCAAGCTTCTGTTGCATTTTGAGTATACTGGCATTAGAAGTTAAAGGCCAGTGGAAGATTGGGTAAACTGGCATTGGAAGTTAAAGGCCAGTGGAAGATTGGGTAAACTGGCATTGGAAGTTAAAGGCCAGTGGAAGGTTGAGTAAACTGGCATTGGAAGTTATAGGCCAGTGGAAGATTGGGTAATCTGGCATTGGAAGTTATAGGCCAGTGGAAGATTGGGTAATCTGGCATTGGAAGTTAAAGGCCAGTGGAAGATTGGGTAAACTGGCATTGGAAGTTAAAGGCCAGTGGAAGATTGGGTAAACTGGCATTGGAAGTTAAAGGGCAGTGGAAGATTGGGTAATCTGGCATTGGAAGTTAAAGGCCAGTGGAATGTTTAGTAAACTGGCATTGGAATTTAAAGGCCACTGGAAGGTTCAGTAAACTGGCATTGGAAGTTAAAAGGCCAGTGGAAGATTGGGTAAACTGGGATTGGAAGTTAAATGCCAGTGGAAGATTGGGTAAAGTGACATTGGAAGTTAAAGGCCAGTGGAAGATTGGGTAAACTGGGATTGGAAGTTAAAGGCCAGTGGAAGATTGAATAAACTGGCATTGGAAGTTAAAGGCCAGTGGAAGATTGGGTAAACTGGGATTGGAAGTTAAAGGCCAGTGGAAGATTGAGTAAACTGGGATTGGAAGTTAAAGGCCAGTGGAAGATTGGGTAAACTGGGATTGGAAGTGAAAGGCCAGTGGAAGATTGGGTAAACTGGGATTGGAAGTTAAAGGCCACTGGAAGATTGAGTAAACTGGGATTGGAAGTTAAAGGCCAGTGGAAGATTGGGTAAACTGGCATTGAAACAGTGGCGTAAACAACACCCTTGCCACATAAATTTACAACGGCCGATAGGTAACAAAATTTTTCCTTTCGGCGTTAAAATACGTTTTCAGCCAAACATATTATATTTTTATGCCCATACAACTGCAAACAGAAAATGTTAATTACCTGAAAAGAGGAAAGTGAATTAGCAGATTAGAAGAAAAACTTCATTAGCTAAATAGTTCAAGTCATCGAAGGGTAGACAACAGGCAAGAAAATGTTCTGGCAACGCTGATTTTCAACCTTGGAACGAAATTTGCAAATAATTTGACATGTAGGCTGAGAGACAATGTCCGACACTATACCACTTCCTTTTGAATACCTTGCTTTTCTAACTATTTTTCGTATCGTTGGTCTACTGGACGTTTTCCTTGCTTCGTTTTACAGCACATAATGTGGTTGGTAGTTTTTCATTTTCGCAAAATTTGTGCGTTCCTTGCAATCGTGCACTGTTTCACCGCAAAAAGTGTTGTCACCGATGCGATGTTGAGTTGCCAGCATTCAGGTTGGAAAACGGGCTTTTTTGAACGACTTAGCGCCGAAATGACTCACCCACGATGAAAATGATAGTGAAAAAAGTTGTCTGTTTTGATGATCTATTAAATGTTTCTGTGGTTCGTGGGCACCATTAAAATAACACCCTATATTTAATTATTTATTTATTTATTATTAAACACAACAGGAGAATGCCCAATTACAGTGTTCTACATTTCTTGCTTTGAGTTTGTAAATTTACAGTTTGATAAGAGATATTATTGTGCAGTAATGTAAATAAACATAAAACATATCAACGCTAAATTATATGTGTATACAACAGTTAACAAACCGAGTTATGATAATACATGTTGATTGAAGAGAGCGGAATAAAATATCTAACTATTATCTACAAAAATAGCCTACATGAATACAATATTTCAATTATTAAGTACAATGCACAACGTATTTATCTTTACATTCAGTATTTCAGATCTTTACCACCATATACAATATATATATATATATATATATATATATATATATATATATATATATATATATAAGAAGATACTAATATAATATGTTATAAATTACATAAAATATGGAAATAAAATAAACACAGTCTAAATCAAGGATAGAAGTTATTTACCTTGAAGAAATACAATACATTAATACATAAATTATGTGTGTAATAAAGGACCTGTAAATAATTGACACTTTAGAAAGTACGTACATATATGTAATTGAGTATAAATTACGAAAGAAATATATATTTACAAAAATTGCGTTTATGTTTACATTGTTGACATTTATTCTTCCATTCCTTGAATAACTTTTTTGAATGTCCCAATAGGCATGTGAAATATGTCTAATTTTGGTTCCCTTTCGGAACATCTGTTGTACAGCTCACACATTCTTCTGATAGGTGATTTATTTATGATGTTCGATCTTCTGTTATTACAGTAAAAGAGGCCCTCTTTGGATCGTGGCTTGGAGATAGGAACACGTATGTGTATTTGTTCTAGAAGATGTTGTACTTGAATATTATTGTTCATGATTTTGTATAAGAAACGGAGCAATTGGATCTTCCTTCTTTTGCTGAGAGAAGGCAGGTTGTGGTGTTTACAGAGGGAAGTGTGTGATTCGTATTTATAAGTGATTTATAAGTGGCGTACCTTACGAATTTAGACTGTAGCATTTCTATTTTATGCGTGTACTTTTTGTCCTGAGGAGCCCATATTTCTGCTGCATATTCTACTTTGCCTCGGACTAAAGCGTTAAATATTATTTTCATTATTTCTTTGTTCATAAACTCTTTACTCATCCTAATTACTCATCCATTACATTCCTGTTGCCTCATTTATGACCCTTTCAACATGTGTTGCAATGTAACTCCTAGATCTCTCATCTCGTTAACCCTTTTAATTTTTGTGTTATTTATTTTGTAATTGAATTCAATTTGCTTTCTGTTGCGCGAGTATGTCATAGCGCAGCATTTTTCTATGTTCAGATTAAGATAATTTATTCTGCACCATTTTGTTACTGTATTGATTTCATTTTGTAACGATTTGCAGTCATCAATATTACAAATAGTCCTACCGAATTTTAAGTCATCCGCGTATATGAGTCTGAATGAGTCACACAGGTACTGTGGTAAGTCATTGATTAGAATTAAAAACAACAGAGGTCCGAGATTCGAACCCTGGGTGACTCCTGAGAAAACTGCGAACTCTTCTGTTAAAATTCCATTATAAGATATGTTCTGCTTACGGTCTTCTATTTATTTATTTATTTATTTATTTACCAGAGAATTCCAAAAACAGCTTTGGCCATTTTACATTGGAATGTAATAACAATGGAAATAACAAATAACAATGGAAGTAACAATAAATAATAATAACATAAACTAAAATACATACTTTTTTTCCTTCATACTTCACGTTCGTGCATACATACATATGAGATAATGTGGATTACATGTTGTTACACAGTATCTTTTTAAAACGTGACTGGTTTTCAAAAATATCAACTTGGTTTGGTAGAGTGTTGTATTGGCCGGGTAGTCTGTGGAAGAGAGAACGCTGTATTAGGCTTAATCTTGGTTTCTGATATGTAAAATGCTGAGTGCTCCTTGTGGTGCGGGACGGTACTCGAAAGTGAATTTCTTGAAGAAGGCGATCACTTCTTATGTTTCCATTGATTATTTTATGGAGGAAAATATGGTCTGCAAGTATGTGTGTATCATGAGGGGTATGGATATTTAGCATTTTCAGGAGGATGGACTTTTGTAAATGTTTTGTGGATGGAATTTGGTGGCGAACAATGGCCAGGAAGAAATTTAGAACAGAATTTAGTCTATCTAATTTTGAGGGGCATGCGATAGACCAGATCGGAGAACAGTATTAAAGTTTAGGTGAAACGAAAGATTTGTAAAAAGTGCCGAGTGCAGACAGGTTGTTTATTTCAGTAAAACGAAAGAGGAGGCCCAGCATACGCATGGAACCCTTAGTGACTGCAGAGATGTGGTCAGAAATGGAGAGTTTCTCATCAAATATGACGCCCAAGTCCTTCTGTGCGGCAACCCTTTGAACGCAATTGTTTTCTATGAAATATTGCGTATTAAATGTATTTTTCTTTAAAGAGAAGGTCATGGTGGTACATTTCTGAGGATTAAGTTTCAGGTTCCATATTTCATACCACTTTATTAGGGAATCTAAGTTCTTTTGTAACAGTGCAATGCAATTTAAATTATATATTTTACTGTATATTTTGCAATCATCGGCGAACAAAAGAAGATTTTTACAAGAGTCAGAAAGATATTCTGGAAGATCATCAAGGTAGAGGATGAAGAGAAGAGATCCAAGAACACTGCCTTGGGGAACACCAGAAGATACACCTCGATAGATATGAAAAAGAGGTTCCGGAGAGTACAACCTTTGTTGTCTGTTTCGGAGGTAGTGTTTGAGCAGAGAGAGAAATTTCCCATGAATATTAAAACGATGAGATAATTTGTGTAGGAGGTAGTTGTGGTTTATAGAGTCGAAGGCTTTGGAGAAATCAAGATAAATTACATCCGGTTGAGAGTTTTCAGATATACAGTTGATAGCGTCAGATAATACGATGATAAGAAGCAAGGAAATTTAGTGCGAGTTTGGAGAGGTCGTAACACGAGAGTTTACTCAACAAAATATCGTGGTTTACTCTATCGAGTATAGATGACATCTACTTGCTTTCTCTCTTCTAGATTAGTTGCAACGAAATGACTTAGGAGGATCGTAACAGTGGATCTACCCGGGACGAAGCCGTGTTGGTTTGTAGATATTACTGGGGATATGTGTGACAACAATCTTTGATGAATAATACTTTCGAAACCTTTGCGGGCGCAGACAATAAAGCTATGGGCCTATGCTCTTCAATGTTACCGGTGCCACTAGTTTTTGGTACGGGACGCACTGTAGATGTTTTCCATTTCATGGGAAATACAGACGTAGCTAGGGAAAGATTGAATATTTTCATTAAGGGTAGGGCTAATAAGCTTGCACAACCTTTTAACACGTAGGGTGGAATGCCGTCAGGGCCACAGGATTTCTTTGGTTTTAACTTCTTCATTGCCTTTTCAACATCTTCAATACTGACTTCGTTTAGTACAAATGCTTCACCTACGTCTCTCTTTTCGTGGTCTTCGATTAAATTGCAGTCGTAATTCGCGGGCGTGCTCTTGTAGGTGGAAAGGAAATGCTGAACAATGGTGTTCGCAATTGCCTCGTCATCGACTAGTGTAGTGTCATTGTATTTGAGGGCCATGGACGTATTTTTCCTTCCTTTATTTTCGACGAAGGACCAGGAGTGTCTAAAATCGAGTTTTATATAATTTTCTGTTTCTGATATGTAATTCCTGTAAGCTTTTTCAATTTGCCTTTTGGTTATCTTGCGGAGAATTTCCAATTGTACACGATGAAAGTTGATATTACCAATTCCGCGTTTCCATTTCTTATGGTGGTCGGATTTGCTTTTAATGTATTTAATTATGCCACTGGTGAACCAACTAGGATAGCGTGATGTTATAGATTTGTTTCAGTACGGGACGGTGACTTCGAAAACTTTATCAAGATTTTCGGAAAAAAATATCAAGCGCGTCATTTACATTCTTTTGATTGGATATTTCTTCCCAGTTGATGGTAGCAATTTCACGGTACATTACTTCAAAGTTTGCTTTTTTGGAAATTACGCATGCTAATTGTTTTCTCTTTATTTGATTTAACGTGTTTTGAAACAAAGAATTCGATGCTATGTTGGGGGTGATGTTCATCCTCCGGTACTAACGTTTCAGTTTCTTTACAGACCGATACGTTTTGGATGTTAGTCAGAACTAAAACTAGTGTTTTGTTGTTGGTGTTTAACACATTATTTACACTACTTAAATTGTAGTAAGACATAAAGTTGGAGAGAGTTTTAGATTTTTGCGAGCCTTTGCTGAAATCATAATTAGAACCTGTTACTTCCGGCTAATTAAAATCACCGACGAGGGGTATGTGTGAACTGGGAAGACATAAAGAATAAATCGCTTCATAAATTGAAATAGTACACAATCGTGGGAAATATACTATGCATGTAAACAGAGACTTAATATTGTTAATTACAGTTTTTCCGTTGACACATTCAATTGGCAGGTCAGGTAATTCTATGGTGGTTGATCTGAATTTGTTTTGTATTCCTAAAATACCCCCCCCCCCTCCATCCTTTTTTCCCCGAGGTTTTCATTTTCCGGTCACATCTAGTTACGCCATATCTGTCATCAAACAGTTCACTGTCCCTGATGCCAGGTACCAGCCAGCTTTCGACTACAGCCACTGCAGCATAGTTGTTGGCAAAAACTCTTTGAGAGAAAGTCCTGATTTCGTACGGAGTCCTCGGGTATTTTGAAATGCTAGATTAAATAATGCTTTACTCACCGGCTCTTTCCCTTTTCCTGGGGATGACCGTCGACTGCCTGTCCATCATTGGGTGGAATGACCTCTCTCCCTATTGTTGTTCCTTACCCTCGGGTCCCGACGGGAGGAGAGGGTGGATGGGGACGGCGAACGTTGCTTCGGTCCCTGCCCTTCTGCTGCTCCAGGTGCCGTCGCGGCCTCCGACGGAGGCGCGGAAGGGGTAGGTGGAATTCCTTTGTCACGTTAACGAGAGACGGGTACTTCGTCCGGTTGCATGCTCTCCAGGTCGCCGAGTGTGTAACGCCTCCCGTCGATGAACAGATACCGAAACTGCAGGTACGCATACTTTCCTTGTTTCGATCATGTGGTACTGCAGCTTCTTCCGTTCTTCTCGAACCTTTGCAGAGTAGTCCTGCTCCAAATAAACACTGCTTCCTTTCAGTTCTTTGCTGTTGGGTAACACTTCTTGTTTCTTTTTGTCCGACAGAAATTTGCATATCACAGGTCTGTTCTTGTTTCCTATCTTCTCCCGAGACGATGCACACGATCGAGATCGAGCTCACCGAGGGACACTTTGAGCTTTCCTTCGATCAGTTCCCGGATTTTTGCCTCGTTCATGGCATACGATTCGCGATCTTCTTCCTCGATGCCATGAAACACGAGATTTTGCCTTCTCGACCTGTTCTCTTGGTCCTCAACACGCCATTCTAAAAACTTACAATATCCCTGTATGTCACTCACTTCGTCTGCCAACTTATCCATATCCTGTTCCATGCTTGTGACTCTGTCCACCAGCTTGGTGACGGTATATTTCATTTCCTTGATTCCATTCATAATAGCCTCGTTCGCACTCGGGAGAGACTTGAGGATATCACGGATTTCACTTAACTCGCTTCTGTCTACTTTCGGGGAACCGTGGTTTAGCTCGACGCCGCCAACAATTAATATCGTCAGTATCACCAAGCCATAAACTTGATAACATTTCGACGGTTTAACACTGTCACCGGTTTAACACTTGTCGGGTCTTGAGGAAAGTCCTCGATGCACAGAAGAGTCCGATCCGTGCTCGGTACACGGCCAACGACACACCCATTTCCGCGAATGTCAGGTATCGCACCCCGCAGCTAGGACCTCAAGAAAACACGTCCATACTGTTCCAAGATTAAAGATAATAACTTACAGTTTGTCTGTTGTATTAACCTTTGGAACTACGTAGTTTTTACATTGATTCAAATGACATGTATGCAGTCGAGGCGATTGGGTTCCAAAACCGGGGGGTGGGGTAAGTTGCCAAAACTGGGGGGCAAAGACAGTGTATTTCCCTTTGTAGATAAGGTTTAGCATAGTGCGGGGGACAAAAGTGGCTAAAAGTGGGGGCAAGTACCCCCTTCGCACCCCCCCAAATCGCCGCCACTGCATGTATGTGTTTTCATTACATTAATGTAGGCTGTAGAAAACAGAGCTTTTCTTTTAACGAGTAGGGGCGCACAACTTTCAGTTGTGCGGGGGGGGGGGGTCAGGCCGTGTTATTTACTCTACTGCATTGAACGTACAGCTACAGTTGTATACTTCTATTGCAAGCCAACTGTTGCATCTGACACTTAAAGTACTGCCTTGAAACTATACGCTTGGCTTTCAGTGGTATCACTGCGTAAGTGTAAAACTCCAGTTGCAGCTTAAGTACACTTGCACAGAAAGTGAAATTCAAGTTGTACTTTTAACATGCTGGCCAAGTTCAGTTGCACGTTAGGAATACTAACTAGCATTGAAACTGCAACAGCATTTGAGTTGTTCTTACTTGCTTATTCATTCCATAAAACTGTGAAATATGTCTTGAATATACATGGCAAAGAGTGGGATACCGTGCTTATCCTATTAATTCTCCCCCGGCAAGATTGATTGAGCAATATTTCTTGAGGAAATTGCTCGCCAATCGTATTTGGAAAGGGCTGCCATTCTTCTTACAAGAGCAGCATTCAAGGCACGGCAAGAAGTCGCAACAGCCTTTCCAGGACGCTAATAAAAGTCTCATTTCCGCTGAGCAGTCATGATTGGAATTTATTCTTTCCCTGCAAAGGCGGCATTATTCATCATCCAAGGGACGTGTGTCATTTGCAGCAGTGAATATTAATGACTCCCAGAGTCGTTAGTCAATTCGTTTTCTCCGTGCTTAGTGCTATTTCCTCATTCTACAGTGTGCAATGAGAAGGGTGGTGCAATAAACAACGGCGCTTCCTTCAGGATTAGAACTTAGCTCCACAGGTTATCATGCCGGATGGTTCAAAACATCACCTTTCTTGAAAATTGCACTGTAGAATTGTGTACACATGTATACACACACAAAGGTAATCTCTATATCACGCCGACCTCCTTCCCCGAAGCGGAAATTTTAAATAAATTTCGATCACTATTTCCATATTAATTTTCTTATTATTTTACATAGCTCTTTTTACACATAATTTCCTTTGCGAATCCAAACAGCGAAAATTTAAATAATAATTCCCTCTATTTTTAAAAGGGGCCTGCGGCGACTACTGCCTGTGCCCCCTTCTCCTGTTCCTACAACGTGCCAAACTCAATAGAGCTAAATACTTATAATGCTATTTTATCTGAACACGGGAGTGCATAGTTCATATCATTAAATTATATCCTTTAAATTATTCTTCAGCCTCCTTTTTCTGTCAGGTTAAATTCCCTGAAATTATTATTCCTTCATCACACCTCTTTCCCTCCTTGCTTGGAAGAGATAAATATCCTTCGCAGTTATAAATTATTGATGTTCGAATAGCAGTATCAGTGTAGTCTGCCTCTTCTCGTCGCGTCCATAGACCCAAGTGCGCATGCGCTGTCTGGTCGAGTCCAATAACTAAATAGGGGTGGAACGGATAAGGCGAAAAGAACAGGTTCCGTGAAAATCGTCTGTTTCTGAAACAAAATTGAAGTTTCTCGCATAGTCAAGTCGCTGGCAAAATACTTAAAGAAGTTAATTAAAGAATTGACAAGCGCACAAAGGAAGCAATATGAACAATACAACCTAATTAATACAAACGGAAAAATGATCTGAGACCTACAGCGTAGTTGCGTAACAAGTTACATGTTTCTACAGTCACGGACACTTCTGGGTTGTAACGATCCCATTGCCAGTCAATGAGATAGTTACAACCCAGAAGTGTCCGTGACTGAACATTCCTCCCCTATTGCGTGTGGACTCGTCTTCTCAAGCTAGTCTTGTCTTCCACGGTCGAACAGTAATATCTGTTCTTAATTCAGATAGGACGACATTTTGTTATACCTGCCAGTTGCTTTTGTACAATATAATAAACATTGTCCTTCTTTTCCTGGACAACAAAACAAATTTAATTTAATAATCATAAGTGAATATTATTTAATATATATATATAGACAAAAAGTAGAGAAACAGATTAGTTTTGCATGATAAACTTTAAGGGGAAAAATAATATTCTTATTTCAATGATGTGGAAACTGTTTTACATTTTCGAAACAGTGTGAAACTGTCATTTATTTAACGAACTAAAGTAGTTTTAGAAATCTCCGCGGTACAGTGTATTGTTTCAGAGTGATTGTGAACTTTTTTGTCTCCTAACCTTCAGGGAATACATTATCAGACGACCCATTTTTAATATTCATATTATTTTTTACAAAGTACGCCCCAGGATGCTTTTAAGCGTGAATGGAAATTAACAAAACCTTCTTTCATCACCGACACAGTAAAGGTAATGATATTAAAAATGGAAACAGATTTTTCTTTCGACCTATATTTTGCATTTGTTACTATTTTAAAATTCTAATAACGCACTGGCAGGTTGGTTGTGAGGATGAGCGCGTAATTTGAGAATTGATAAAGATGATATGCTCTGTGTTGAATGTTCATTGATCATACAGACTGGTCCTAAAGCCTTTGCCTGATAAGACAATTTATAGCGAGTAAGCTCCGAAAGCTAGGGGAAGTTACCGTAATGTATTGATGCTCTTTTCTTTTATTCTGGAGTAGTTAGCACGGCGCGCTACGACGCCTGAGGGCGGGTTCGAACCCTGGCTGGGCATGTGTAATCTTTGCGAGTGTCCATCAATTTCACAATATTATTAGTCGTCCTCAATGTCGCATTTAGCCAAAAGTGGCAGAAAAGCGACGCCAAATAACAAAAATCAAACGAAGCATTTTTTTTCATTCCTGTACAGTGCTGTCATCTGTGAACCTTGTTTATGACGCTGCAGTCAGGAGATTTCAAAATGACCTCTATCTTTCGAACCTGCTTTTTGAAACCAAAAAAACAGTGGGTATTTTTAAATGTTATAGACTCGTTTTAGTCTCCCACCTCGAGCGTATACAATGGAATATCATTTTAATGTGACAATAATCGTAGACACACATATGTAAAATATCCGCCTTGGTAGTTTCAACCCACAACCATCTATTTCATTTTCACACATCACCGTCTATCGATAACATACACTAAACTACATTTTAACATGGAGATGATGACTATGTTCACTTCAGTTTCAATTTCACTGCGTCTTTCACTTTAAGAAGCATCTTTGAAGGCCCACTGCCACAGACAAATTACAATTATACGTGTAATAATGGGCTTGGGAGCTTATACCGCTCGTTTTGCCTGTTCGGTTGTTGTTGCTTTATAGTGGCTCACACCGCCTATTCTTTGTGGTTTCTAGCCATCGGTACTGCTTTATTTGATCCTACTTCTCCGTGCCTTCTTCCTCGTTTTTCTATATGACACTTTCACCATAAACTTTCACTCGGGATTTGCACTATGGGAGGGTATCCTGGTGGGTATGTTGCACTTTGGATTTCCTTGTTGTTTTTTGTTTACAAGGGATGTTTTGTTTCCGTGCAGAGCTATACAGCGTCCACATGATTGGTGTTCGAGGCTGACATATCAGGATTGGGATGGACACCGGAAATGGAACATATACAGTCGGAGTAAGGTGTTATATAATGTTTCGCGATGAACTTGTCGTAAGGGGTATTGGACAAACAGATGCGTTATTGTTTGGCTGGGTTCTCCGCATTGACAGGAAGTTTTAGGTACCGCGTGTATTCTTGCCAAATGTTGATTCACGGGAACGTTATAAGTACACTATATGAACCTACTATGTTTGTTGAGTGTGTTAATGAAACAATAATAATTTCAGTAACTTTTCTTCCAGTGAAAATAAAACATTATAACTTTAAATATTTTTCATAGTCTTTGTAGCTGAATTTTGGAAATTTTATTTTATGATGGTTTCGAAAAGATCAGCTGCCATGTTTATTTACAGTTTAATGATAATGACACTATTCATAGTTTAATATGATTAGTATTTTGTATAGTTTTCTACACAAAATGTTTGCTATTCTTGCCTATCAAAAATATTGAATTTTTAATCAAGAGAAATTTAAGTGTGTTTACACTTTACATATTACATTTCTTTTTGTATAAACTACAAACCATCAGTACATATATTTTGTTTATTTCATTTTCCATTCTTAGAGACTAATACACACTATTAAGTTATTACAAATTTAATGTACTTTTCCCAATACTGATTCTGATATGTACGAAATACGTATGTACATTGTTCTATAAATTATTTCTATATAGCTATTGAAATCAACCACCATCCCTCCATTATGTCCAGACAAATGGTGCATCCTTTACACCAGAGAAATCATGTAGCTATAGAAACAATTAAGATCAGGCTCACTATATCTCTACACTGATAACTCCAAATGTTTCAGGATTGTGCATACTACATGTATATTCCCGAAGTCAAACACTACACCCAGTAGATTATCACTTAACCTATTATATTTACAGCAGAATTTTAGATTACGACTTGACCTATTATATTTACAGTAGAATATTTTGCTATATACTGCACCCTTAAAGTAAGCCACTCAACACAAGCACACAATAGTATTTATTTAACAGATGCCTTAAGTGTATTACACATCCTGACAGACAATATCCTACCTCTACCATGTCGCCAACCTATATTCAATATCCTCATTTTGAAACTAATACAACAAGCACAATCAACCAATATTGGCATTCTATTTACACATGCCAAAACAGATATTAATCAAGGTAATGCAGAGGTACATGTGTTTGCCAAGCGAAACAAAGACTTAGAGCACATTGTAACGAGCGCCATGTTAGGCAAATTTCAGTCGTATGTTGGCATTTATCTTATTCCTATACTTTCAAGTTAAGAACTTGGATTAAATTATTTATACTTAATTGTTTTCATAATTCATGTATATATATTTACGTTTTATCTTATGTTATAATATTATTCGCGTATTTTTGCAACATTTATTCAGAATTTATAGGCTAATAATTATCCCAAATAATATATGCAAAGTTTTCATTGTTTTTCAAATCCAAAATGGGTAGGATTATTACTACCTTTCACGCAAATTTTGTTGTTTAGGCACATGTTAAATACATTTCTTCTTAATATAGATTTTTGTTCAACAATGTACAAGATTGAAGTAATTTGTCTTCGTTATAAACTAAATCTCTATTTAATCATTTTTATGTGCAAGGGCAAATATGATTTATTTGATAAAATCAGTTTAGTTATTTCTATATAGTTTAATATTGTAATATTATAGCAAAGTATTTCTCCCTTGTTTTCAATAAAATATCGTTTTCTATTGGCTGTTTATGTTAGGAGTGGGGGAACCACGCTACGTGTTTTTGGCGATGTGAAAACTTCCACGTTGGCATTTTTAATTGTTGCCAACCTGAACTTTAGCTTACTATCGCTAATTAACATTGATGTGTTATATAAATTATCAGTTTTTCATGTGTTATTTTATGTTATGAGTTTGTATTATTGTAAGATAGAACAATCTGTTATGCTGCGCCTCGCGCTTGAGGTAGGCAGTTGAAGTCTTGCTATTAACTGTGAAGGTGGTGCGCGGACTCTCGTGTTAAATAAGTTGCTCATCACTGCTTACGAGCGTGCATGACCCAACAAAATATAATTTTAACTTGTGCGAAACAGTATGTACGAGCGCGATTCGTGATTAAAGATTTTGGACATTTTAGTTATAAAGTATTTGAATTTTATTTGCTGTCACGTGTCGCAATTCGGTGGTTTTCTTCCTGGAGGAATGTGGATCGTCTTAATCCTGATCCCCGAGTGATAACTGGTGCTCCCAACTGACCAGCCGGAGCAAGGAGCGGTGTGTTGCCAATTCGGATCTCCATACCCTGGAGTTACGAGTGGTGGCATGTTGCAACATAACGCTTACCAGGCCTACTATCTGGAGTGAAAAACAAGAAACGAATCATTGGAATGATTCGTACAAGGGGCAATTAACGTTAGTAACTCATTTATTTATTTAGCAGATTGTACATCCAAAAATTCATTTTTTCACTTCAGTACAAAATACGACATTTACAAATCCATTACGTACTGTATGTATATGACCATATTTGCGTGGTACCAACTTCTAATTATGACTAGAATCATGCATATTTCGTTTTTGACGAAAACACAAAATGTGAAATAACCCATTATAATGTTAATTTTTAATGTTTCTGAAGGGTGCATTTTCCTACCCTGTTTGCCCCTAAATGATGCGAAATGAACTACAAAATGCGAAATAGACTCTTAAACACGAAATTTAGAGTTTATTTACAGACGGAACACTTTCTGAAGTTTCAATTATCCTGTGTATTATGCAATTCACGGAAAATTAATTAATTCTGCTGTAAAATTGAGAATCAAAATCGACCCCTTTGTACAGGAGTTCTGGTATCCTGGTAACTACATAAATGCGCTATTAGAATAGATGTTTATTTTGTGTAATAAGTGCAGTTTTAAAATTGAATTTAGGATTATATTCACAATTTTAAATACAAAATATCATTTTATATACCGTTTTGATTCCATTTTTCACCGCTATAACACAGAAATTTTATTTTATTTACCGCTGTTGAACCAGAATTTTAATCTGTTTTTGTACAGAAATTTTGTTTTTTATTTTCCAAAAATATGTGCCTGTAATTATGATACTGCGATAATTCCTTATATCTTTTTCATCCTCGAAATTGGCAGTTGGAAAGAATTCAATCTGAAATGAACCATTAATTACTGTATATTTCTAAGATTTTCTGGATCTAATGACTGGAAACATAAAGTTTTTTTAAAATACCTCAGTAGAATAGTAGGTTACATAATGCAGAAATCTGAGTGTAAATATCTTGTTATATCAAAATTGTGGTTGCCAGATATTTGAAACAGTGCCCACTTCTCTGATCACACGTAAACTACTTTGGGGCAGTTGCAAATAGTGGACACATTTACACAATAACCCGTTAATTTTTCCTTCATTCATCGGATCCTGGATTCTACACGAATAGATCAAGCAGTATCAGGATATATTTGTTGCTTTGACGTACAGTGGGATGCGTAATTATTAACATGTAAATTGTCCTCATCTATTTTCATTAACTTATTGTAAGGAATGAAATTGTGCTGAAGCTGGTGTAGAGTTTGTAATTCTTTTGATCTTTTTTTGTTTCAGTTCTTGAACTTCGTATTGGATAAAGATAGTGAATGCACATGGTGATGAAAAATTTGCTTCGTATTATTTATGCCTCCCCCTTTACACTAAAATACCTGATGACTCGTAGGTGTGTGTAGGGGGTTGTTACTAATTGACGGTTCTTGGCGGTAATTAATGAATGGGCTTTAATGAACTTGTAACTCAAATACAGCTTCTTATAATTATTTTCGCCGATGGTGAATGAACATTATTTTGGGCGTCCAGAAGAAGGAGTATTAATTTCAAGTTTAATCATAAGCAGCTGTTTTACTTTTACTTAATTGCACTTACCAATTAGCAGTTTTATAAAAAGTCTTAAGATGAAGTTCGAATAGCCAGTTTATCAATCACTTCAAGTAAGCTTACTCTCTCAAGTAACACTTGATATATACTCATTAATATCTTGCAAGGAACTAATTAAATCATTATTATAATATCATAATGAGGCTGTAATAAATATAGTGTTGATGAGCTACTTTGCAAACATGAAACTTTCATTATTTGTTATTTTCTGATGGACAATTTGCGTCATGAAACTAGTCAAGACCGATAAACAGATTAAAAAACTCGGGAAGACTAGATGGGTTTATATAGAGTAGAGATCATAACGAATAATTGACTATTATTAGTATGAGCGGATGACGTCATGTAGGCGTATGCGAGAGTTTGAGAAATATGATTTTCGGTATATCCTGTGTGAGGACTCAGTAGCAAAACTCAATGCAATGCTAATTTATTTATTCCAAGTTTCATAACTTGCATTGTTATGGCCATTTTACGCTGAAACTGTACTAGATTAGCAAATACAAGTCAAGATGGTTTTAGGTAAAAACAAGAAAGTTAAATATAAACATTACAAGACATAAACAAGGAAACAAACAAAATATCTACAAATGCATTGTTAGTGAAGATCGGAATGTACTTTCCGGGAAGAAAATGTTAATGTTTTCGGGTAGTTTTATTATAGAAGTGTGGAACAGAGAGCTCTGTACAAGAGAGAGCCTAGTGAAACCCCTCCTTGGAAAGAGTCACCCCTTACACCCATGAAAAGCACTATACAATGGACAATATTCAATTAGCAATGAATGCTAATTCACAAGCGGTTGAAATATATTGTTGTGAAGAACTGTGAACCTTCAGATTGGTGCAACTCGCATCGTTCTGGATGGAGATTCAGACACAAGTCTCTTCTATATCTAAATATGTTGAATCCAGAGTTTATCCTATGGTATGAGCAAGCTTGGTACATGAGTTCAGCTATTCCCGCCCTGAGGGATCAGGAATTTCTGGCTCTTAACTGACGCCCTTTGATAGGAACTTGGGTGACCTCGCTTCGCTGCTCGTCGCCGGAGACAGCTGACCTGTGCTGTAAGGGACCCCAAATTCCAAAACCAAGAAATGAATCCAGGCGAGGCTGCAGTGGACAGACTGGCACATCCGAAAGTCTGCCATCAGTATCCATGTTCGTTGGGAGAAAAAGTGCCCCCACAGCTATCTGCTGTATGGAGTTAAAAATGGCCACTAAACTGATAAATCAGAATTTGAGCAGGAATAAATTATGTCTCTTCGCTGCTGATCTGTCTTGCTTATTTCGCCGCTTAAAAGTAGAGCTACCCCCTGTGCATCCAAAGAAGGGTATGGAGGTAGGGTTGCACACACATAATACGATCTCGCCTTGTAATCAAGAGGTTCCTGTTTCGATACCCATTGTAGGCACATAGTGGTTCCGATCCCACTTTAAACTGTAGGTCCAGTGCCGAGTAGGTTATCTGTGCATAAAAGTAGACTTCAAAAAAATATATTCATGCATGCATACACGATCTCGGCTATTTACGAAGGTAACGTGGTCGACAACACGCTCAGAGTGCCTTTCCTCCAAGAGTTTCTCCCAGGTGCCTATTTTTAATACGCTGGGAGAACTCCAGAGCCGCTTCATGTGGGGACTTCATTGGAGAAATTCACACCTGAATTCGTCGCCACTGGAATCGAACCCGTGTTTCAGGCAGACGAGGTGTCACATGGGTACTGATAAACTTATTTCCAATGTTCAGAAAGCATACGGATTCAAACGTACGGACTAGCAGTTTTATCCGGGTGTTGTACAGGCAATGCAAAGGCCGCAGCCGATATATTTCATTTACTTGTGACCATCTTTCGTCTTACACGATGCAGCTAAACGACATTAAGTAAGTAAAATAAAGACAGTTACTGATATGTATGAGCCGGCGTGTGAACTTCTGGGATTTGGATATTTAATAGAAGATTGAAGTCATGCTGAACTGCAATAATTCGGATTGGAATTTGAAATTCCATTCCTAATTCGAACATAAGACTCCCACGCTAATAATAATATTCCTCAAATAATGGTTTTCCTAGGAGAATGTTCGAACCAATTTTGTCTAAAAAGTTCATGGTTCAATTTTCTCGTATTGTGTAATCATATGTATTGAAGAGATCAAAACGACAATTTATTTCAGTTAGACATGGAAAAACCGTTCCATCCACTGCTGCCCAACGTGATAGCACATGCATTTTTTGATTGAATTCGAATTTTATTACTCCATATGGACATGTACATACCTGTACATTGGTATTTGGAGTGTTCAGTCAGTACAGTTCAGACAAAAAATAATTACAAAATGTCTATAATTTATAATATAAGTATTCCCTAACTCTATAATGTTTCTGATTTAATACTACTTTTTTAATTTGTATTTGAACCTACCATATTTTCTGCTCTTATATCATTCGGTAGATTAACGAGTATTTTAATTGCCATCTGTTCAGGACCTTCTTGAACTAATGCTAACCTGATGAAGTGTGTCTTTGGAAGCTATTTAATTCGGGTGTTATATGTATGTTCTATTGAGCTTCGTGGTGTAATATTTTTTTATTATATCGTATTGTAACACGCTTTCACTAATGCACTTTCATGTGTGTTCAATGAAGGTAGGGTTAATATTTTATATTTCTTAAACAATGCTTTGCACAATTCCATAGTCTTCATTCCTGCCAAAATCTTAATGGCTTGCTTTTGTTTTCTAAATATTTCTAAACTTGCCGGTGAGTTTCCCAAAATAATATTGCATAATTTATTAGTGAATGAAACATTCCATAATATACTTGAATTAGTGAATTTGTATTAAATATTTGTTTTGATACACACAGCGTCATCTGTTATGACTCTTATTTATAATATAAGTATTCTCATGTTTCTAGGTTCATATACCCTTAGGTGTTGAATTTTGAAATAGTGTGTGATTACGTCATAAGAATAAACTAAAATTTCGGATTCCTAGGTTCGATGAATTAGGCTGTAAAAGTAACAAAATATAAACATTTTAAATACCTTTTCCCTCCTTAGGGATTAAATTCCATAAAATCTACGGCTGAGCCGATATAGATGCCGGTGTATTTGGTATCGGAAAGTATCGGTTGGCAGTGGCGGCGATTGGGATAAAAAACCGGGGGGGGGGGGGGGGCAAGGTGCCAGAACTGGGGAGACAAAGGTAGTATATTAGCCTTTATAGATAGGATTAGCATCGTGCTGGGACAAAAGTGGCGAAAAGTGGGGAGCAACTGCCCCTCTTGCCGCCACTGTGGTTGGATTTTATTTACCCATACCGACCGATGCTTTGTCGGTGCTTTTATCGTTCGTGGGCTCCGTAAAATTGCCTGGCGACGCTTTCGCAAATTCTAATTATCCCGGAAGATAGAAGACATTCGAATTTCCATTCATTTTGTACCAATATTGTGAAAAATAAACTGGATTTTGTGATTACGAAATAGGTATTTTTATATCCTGATGAAATACCGTACGCACTGACTCGCAATGACAGCCCACAGTTTCGACGCTTCAACGGACATCGCTGGTGCAGTGTTGCCACGTTCCATGTACATCTTTACTCCGTTGAATAAAAATCTGTATAAAATCGGTTTCGTAATGTGAATTGACAAGGATAATGGATTTTAAAAACAGATGCAAGGAGCTTCAAAACAAAAGCAATACTGTATTTGGAGGACTACCCAGTACTAAGAAAAAGTTGTGTCGCAAAATCGATAAGAACAGGTTTTGGACAAAATTTAAAAAATCTGAAAATTAATAATTGTGTTTAAAACGTTTCTGCCTTCACCGTATTAAAATTTCGTAACGATCGGACAACCCGTTTTTTTTATTTATGGAATTTCAAAGAGAGCGAGCGATCGCTTGCGAACCTAAAAGAAACTACACTTTTTTGTTCTCACGACGATAAAAAATAGAAGGCATAATCGAAAAAAACTTCGGTTAACATAGATTAACGCAGAATAGAATAAGCAAAATTTTGATGTAACTCCTATTTACGAGGGTGTCAAAAATTATCTACACTTTTGCCACAACTTTTCTCAGGTTGGCCACACTGCCTTCAGCGCTTGTGTGCTATAATATAAGGTTGTACTTTTGTGGTCATGTGGCCGAGGTTTGATCTTAATCGCTCTATTTTTCTTTCTTTTGTTACAGAGTAAAGATGGCCGCTCCACTGGCAGTGTGCACCAAGGAAGAACAGCAATTAGTGATCCGATTTCTCTGGTCTGAAGGTGTGTCAATGACTGAAATTCATCGCAGGCTTTCAGTACATCTGATGATGTCAGAAAAATCTCTTTGTATGATGGGTGACCATCGGTTCATCAGAATCATCTCTCAAGCTTGTTGAATCTTCCCATCAGTGGTGGAGGTTGATGTGCATATTCCCGCTTCGTGTTTCACGCTTGTCCGGCCATTTTTAGACCTCTCGATGAACTTATACACAATTCTACGTGGTAATGCGCTGTCCTTGTATTGTACTGAAAGGCTGTGATGAATTTCAACCCCTGACACATCTTCAGACCAGAGAGATCGGATCACTGGTCGCTGATCTTCCTTGGTGCACACTGCCAGTGGAGCGGGCATGTTTAATCTGTAACAAAAGAAAGAAAAATAGAGCGATTAAGATGAAACCTCGGCCACATGACCACAAAAGTACAACCTTATATTATAGCACAGAAACGCTGAAGGCAGTGTGGCCAACCTGAGAAAAGTTGTGGCAAAAGTGTAGATAATTATACCCTCGTATGTAGGTCTAGTGGTTAATTTTTAATTGGAGTCCACACTGGAGTATCTATAATTTTTAATCCGACAGTAGATCCAAGGGTTTGCTCTGTACGCTGATGAGTGGGTGGGTAAGGAAAATCTCTTTTGCATTTCTCACGTATCGCTGCATCGTAATACGTAACAGGTAGAAAGCTTCAAGAAGATTTATCTTAATGTCAAAAGATTCTACATTTGTGAGAAATACGTAGAAGCATATATCCTGGAACACGCAGCGATTCAAGATCGGAATGAGGCGCGAAGAACCGGATGAAGACGAGACACGCACAAAAGTAACTGACGCCATCCAAATAGAACGGCGAGTCCCTTTTTTCCCCCCTCTATCATCCTCATATTTTTAATAGAGTAAGCCTTCCTCCTCTTCCCATCCAGTCCCGACTGTCCGTTCCCTCGGGAGCAACTAAGATTGAAGTCGGGATTTCTACGGAGATCACGTGAAGCAGGATGGGCTTATCACTCGACGAGCATTTCACGTGGCAAAAGAATCTCCTGCGTTGGCTGATGGAATAGAAATGAGTTCCGAAAAAGGGTGGTAAAAGAAAGCTTGTAACTTCTCTCTCTTTTCAGTGAAGTGAATCATGATCCTTATACTTGGACGGCAAGGGATGTATATGCAGGTGAGCGTACGTTGATTCGTCAGGTGGAAGTGCGAAGGTTACATACGAGAGGTAGTCGGTAAATACACTCTGTAAAAAAAAATAGCATCACTTCATTATTTTTGGTCGTCAGCATTTCGCTCGTGAATTATCAGTTGTTTTATTGATTTAATTCGACTTGTCGATTTGTTTTCCTAACAATTATATAAAACACTATATCTGTACAATATATTTTTATTATTTAAGTCATAGTTACGTACATAATGCACTTGACAGAACTAATATCAAAATTATTGCAAATATAGCTTGTGGAACGTTTTCGCACAAAGACAATTTTTACAAGTAAAAAGATTGAACAAAGGTTTTAAATGCATCATGATATGTCAATTTGAAATGATAGTAAGTAAATACATTGACTAGTACTTAGTGTGGCCACCCCTGGCCTTTCTAAGTGCTTCCAACCTTCGAGGAATGCTATGAATGAGATTTTGACAATATTCGACCTCAATTTCATTCCAAACATGCACAATTGCTGCCATAAGTTCCTCTTTTGACCTGTACGTCTGATTACCAAGTTTTTTGCACATCATAGCCCACAGGTTTTCTATAGGATTCATGTGTGGAGAGTTGGGCGACCACCAAAGTCTTTCAATATTCATATCATGAAACCAGTTATTCACCACCTGAACACGGTGACAGGTTGCATTATCGTCTTGAAAAATAAAGTAGTCCAAATTCTGTCCAGAAAAATGATCTCCTGCAGTTTGTAGAACTTTCCGATTCAGGATTTCCAGATATTGATCAGCCTTAACGGTCCATGTGCAAATATGTATCCTGCCAATCCCTTTTGCAGAGAAACATGCCCAAATCATAACACTGCCACAAAACTTTTGAGTTTCTAAACTACAAGATTTTGCAAGTTCTTCTCCCTTCCGCATCCACAGTTTAACTGAGCTGTTATTCCCCAGCAATTTAAATCGTTTCTTATCAGAAAATATCACATGTTTCCAATCTGTATCATTCCATGCGCCATAACGTGTGACAAACTCACGTCTAGCTTTTACATGTGCGTCAGTTAGTCTGGGTTTTTTACGTGGGACGTGTTTAGAAACACACCGTTTCTTAAATTTGGGATACTACAGTAGCATGAGTAAGATTGATTCCCACCTCATTTCGAAGTTTATGTGCAATTTGGCGTGAACTCATTCCTCTGTTCTTCAGTGCCATGTCCTTTATCACACGATGCAGTCGAGGTGATGTCTTTTTCTTTCTGCCACAGTGACTTCTCAGTGATAATTTTCCATGTTCTTGTTACTTTTGCAGGCAGCGGCTAACTGTGGATTGATGCATTTGAAGTTGTCGACCAATTTCTCTCTGAGAATGACCATCCATATGCAAAGCAAGAACCATTCCTTGCTTACGTGGTGAAATGTCACACTTTCTGTCCATCTTTTTTCGAGAAAACACGCTCAAATACACTACACACCACCAGAACACTTCACAAATATGATAACGTATCCAAACTGTCAATAATGAACATGTAGTTGCAACATAAAACACGTCACAAGTTGCACTACTAACAATCGTTTTACAGATTCCTGACAACCGATTACAAAGCCTTGCAGCAGTAACTGATTGCAACACCCTCTAGCGGACACTCCAAACACTAAATCAACAAAAGAATAACACCACACTACGCAGTGAATCCAGACCAATGCTTCAATCAATTGATTTCAAGTTGTGCAGGAAAGATGCATGCATGCGAAACTCAAAATTGTCAACATCCGTAATAAGAATACAGTGATGCATTTTTTTTTTACAGAGTGTATGTCACAAATTGATGTAGGATAGCTGTGAGTAGTTTCTAAAGGTGTCATTAGGTGGCAACAGAATCCAGTTTGATGATATTCAGTTAGCAATCGCTATATTGCATATGTACTTCTGTGGGGCCGTGTTGTCTTCTCCTTTTCTTCCTTTCGCTCTCTCTCTCTCTCTGCACTCTACATTTGTCTTATTTTGTATTCATTTTCCTTTCTAACCCACCGCTTTCTTTATTGCTTCTTTACTATCTTTATTTATGTTTCCTGTCCTTTCTCTTCCTTCATTTCTACCCATCTTTTTTCTTCTCTCCTTTCTATCTTTCCAGTCCTTTTTTACTCTGTTTTCAGTCGTTTCTCTTTCTATTTCTTTTGTTTCCTTTATCTTCACCTTTCTTTCTATCGTTTCCTTCCTCTCTTTCTCTATTTCCCAACCTTTCTTGCTCTTATTTTACTATCTTTATCTCTGTTTGTCCTTTCTCTTTCTGTATTCCTTGCCATCTTTTGTCTACTCCTTTTTTTCTTTTCTCTTTCTCTCTCTCTCCTTACCCTTTTGTTAACTTCTTACTAACTTTATCCCTTTCTGCCGTTTCTCTTTCTATTTCTTGCCATATCTATCCTCTTTTTCTGTCTTTTATCTTTTCCCTTTCTCGGTGTCCTGCTCCTTCTTTGCTCTCATTTTTATATCTTCATCTCTGTTTTCTGTTTTTTTCTCCATTCCTTACCACCTTTATCTATTCCTCTTTTACTCTTTTCCTTTCTCTCTCTTTAACTCTTTCTTGTGTTCTTTTCCTATCTTTATCCCTTTTGTCCTCTTTTCCTCTTTTCATTTCTTCTTTTCCTTTCTCTTCCTCCGCCATCTCTCACTTAATCTGTCTCCACCATTCGACGACAGTTCTCCGTAGATAAGAAGCCTGGCTGTCAAGCGAGAAATCCTCCTCCCATTCAAGAGAATTAACGTAATCTCGCGACCCACGAGGGCCAATCAGCGGCCTCGTACCTGAATGAGACGCCATCCGTAAAGACCATCAGAGAATGATCCCCAACAATCCACGTGTCGATAGAAAAAATGGGAGATCTATAACTGCAGTCGTCGCAGCATCTCTATTGGATATAGCATAGCAACTGATGCTTCTACGTCATTGGAGCATCGAAGAGAAGGAGAAAGGAATATTTTTATGTAATAGTCGCATAATGTTCCTATCCACAGTGTAGACGGATCAAACTAAGATTTATGCAGAGAAATTCTCACAAAATGTACGTTAGATATTTCTCCTCGCTCATAAGATTTATGGAATACAAACCGTTGAATTCACTCTTATTTTCAGACACCGACTTCTATAGTGGTAACCATTGAGGGGTTCGAAATAACAAGAGGGTGTGTTGGGACTAGACCCAAGTTTCCATGGCAACCAAGGCAAAATTCGTCACTGCCAGGGACGTGTTTATTTCCGTAACACATGGAACACACCGATAATGTTTAGCATGTTATTCGTATTCTCCATGGCAAGTGACGTTAGAAATTATTTGAAATCGAAATCAATTGACTTGTTAGGCGAGTTTCAGCTGTTGCTACTCTACCACTTAAACATCAAAACGTATACCCTGTCCCGGCTGTCTCTGGAGCAAGGCCGATCTTAGCGGCAGTGAATGGGAGAAATCGAGTGGGCAGAGCGAGTACACGCTGCTGAGAAGGCTGGTAACTGCAGTCGCTTCCCCTCCGCGCAATCCCGTCCTCTCACGTGTTCATTGGTGGAGCCGTCTCGCGTCACAGAGACTTGTTTCCGTTCGCTTGCTCTAGAGATACCCAGGACAGAGTATATAAACAAAGCACTCAAAGGATTTTGCAATTGCTCTTCTACAAGTTTTATCCTAACATAGAAGGCAACTTTGTATACGTGTTAGTTCTCTAAACGACACCCATTTTTGATGTTGAGTGTACCTCTAATTATGCAAAAGAAATGTAATGGCCCGTCTTAATTCTACCATTCTAAGAGTCATGTGATCGAGAAAGAGATAAAACACATACAATTTGTTGGCCACCATTAAGTGTAAGTGCTGTTAACTTATCTGGGTTCTTTACTCTTCCATCTTGACTTTGCAGCAACTCGCAATTGCGCCAAACCTTAGAGGAGAGGGATACAGAAGAGGAAATACGGTTCTCTTATCATTTACCATCACTGCAGAGAAACAAAGAAAATCACATCTTTATCCTCAAAGGCCCATTCTGTACAATCGACCAATCTTCCACCATTGTTTCTTCCTACTCTGGATCTTCCGCAAGGCTTTCGATCTGTACTTAAGTGTCAGACGTCCAATTTCTGTAGGGTGTAATCTGAAATTAAGCACATAAGCGCCTTGGTAGGCATGCAGATAAAAGATAAAACAATTCAAACTTCTTAATGTGTAACCGCTCCTCCTGCACTCTCTCACTCGGTGCAAATGTCTCCCCCGGTATTGACGCCAGAAAAAAAATAGAAGGGCAAGGGAGGATGGTGAGTGGTAGATGGGAGGGCACATAAAATTGCAGGGTGTCATTCAAATAGAGCATCCGTAACACAGAACGCAAAAGAAACAACTTTTCTCAATAACTTTCTTGTTGATGGTGCGTCTTTTCGGCGCTACCAACGTTTAAAAAAAAGCCTGTTCTATCGCCTGTATGCTGACAACCCAACATAACATCTGAATGCATCTGTGACGTTGCTTTCTGTCGTGAAACGGCGCGTGCCAGTGTTGCAGTTCCTCACAACGTTTTACAACACATAATGTGGTTGGTAGTATGTTATTTTATGCAGAATACTTGTGTTGCTTGCAACACTGACATGCGCCGTTAGAAAGCAACGCCACAGACGTGATCAAATGCTATGCTGTGTTGCCAGCATACAGGCAGCAAGACGGGATTTTTTCAACTTTCGTAGCGCTGAAACGACGCACCAGCGACAAAAAAAGTTACTATGAAAAGTTTTGTTATGATGTTCTCCACACGTTTCTGTGGTCCATGGGCGTCATTTCAATAACACCCTTTATATTGGTATCAAAATATTTAGTCTAAAATCTTAGGTGTCCTTGGGCCGCAGCTCTTGATGTGAACCCTGGCCCACCCTTTCCCCCCTATAAGCGTCGCCACTGTATTCATGTGATATCCTTGTGCAAACCAACTTGCAAACAACCCCGCCGTATAATAGTGGTAAATCAGGCTCTTAATGTTCTCTGCCAACGACGTCACAAATGCAGACATGCGTTGCTTTCCTTCCACTTGTGGCTAATCGCGGCGATGATAAATATGAGTGATAAGTGATAAAGGAACACTCAAAAAGAACACCCATCACCATGCCGGGATTCGAACTCGGGACCCTTGGCGTTATAGTACGTTGAACTAACCACTCCGCCACGGACATAAGTGTTTTGGCCTATAACAATGGAGGGAAACTGCCAGAAAAACTTGTAACAACTGCTCAGAGCTGTGAAGAGATGCGCTTTCGGTACACCACAAATAACATGGCGCTTCATGTGTTGTAGATTTTTCTGTGGTCAACGCTGTTTTCGCCTGTGTCACCATATTTTCCGGCCGATTCGTTTGGCAATCTCTGCGGTTGCCTTGTGCCCACGCCTCTCTCACGCAGTGACGAACGCAAATTGAATGTGCGTAAGTTGGAAGTGACCAAAGTAATGCAAAAAACATGGCTGGGGTGGTTAACATAAATTCTAACCCGTTCGACTCGCTGCAGTCCAATGAACGCTGCTGTTGTCCACTTGCTGTTATTGGCAATTTAGCCGTTTCCGGCATAGCCACAATGAACAACTGACAACAATTAACTCAATTTATTTAAACTAAACCTAGCCTGTGGAGAACATTATTATTTAATTACCCTGTTTATTATTTAACGTCGGGGATGGAGAGGCCAATGCGGTGATAAGGTCAAATAATGGCAGCCCTGGGATTCGAACCCAAGGCTCTGAATCTGCCATGTTATATCCGTGTATACTGTATGTTTTAAGTCCACTTTATGCGCAGATACGCTAATCGGAACTGGATCTACAGTTTGAACTGCAACCCGAACCACTATGTGCCTCCACCAGGTATCGAACTCTTGACCCCTTGATTACAAGGCGAAGACGATACACTACGCTGGGGAAGACCTATTCATTTCTTTATGTCTGCCTCGATGGAATAAAGAGTATAGCCAAGACTTATCAGACAAAGGTCCCAGGCTAGAATTCTGGCATTGATGTATCATTGTGTTTGTCCCATCATTAACTTCATCTTCATCCTCTTGATTAGCCCACACAGTAGATGAGCGACATAAAATAACTCAAATAACAAGGGAAAGAAAAGTTCGCTCGGTTGCGGAGAGCGTTATGCAGTTGAGTTGCCATCTCGAAACCGAAGTTACCCGATTCGAGTTCCGGTTTGGGCATGAATTTTCTTTCTGAGTATCTTTTCATCGATTGATTAATGAAATGGCTTATTTTACTTCGATTTTCTGACACTTTTGGCTAATCGCGAAGATGAGGATGAGTGATTACTGTATATAATGAAATTGATCATGAACACTCATGCCCAGGCTGGGAATCGAACCCGGAACCTTGGGTTTCGTAGCGCACTGTTATAACCATTCCGCTGGTGATGTCGGAACTCTTTTAATATATATGTATATACAGGGTGTTTCGTAAGTTCGTTTACAACGCTTGGGAGGTGATTGTGCGAGTGAAAATAAGGTGGAAAGTTCATGTAACGAAATTCCGGAAACGGCTTTGTTGGCGAGTTATTAACGTTTGAAAACGTGGGAAAATGATTTTCCGAAGTGAATAATGGCAAAACAGGTTGAAAGAAGTCGTCGGTGTTGGGCGGTCCACTAAAAAATTGGGTAGGCTACGCTCTTGTCAAAACATCACGCGGCAATGTTGTGCAATGTCGGCGCAAGGGATTACAAAAAGGACGCGAACGAAGATGTTGACGGGAGTGGGGTGGGTGTGCATTCTGCGTGAGCTGGCATGGACGAAAATTGGCATGTGTTGAATGGCATCAAATAACAATGAAAATTTCCTGAGCGAAGGACACCATGACGTAAAAACGAAAAAAATGTTCTGGCATAGCTTGCATACCCTGAAGGGCACACAGTATGCTTAATGGAGATGTGAAGGGAACCTCATCACAGACGGTTTTCAAAGTGTCCAGCATGTACTTCCAAGCAGAGGCGACAACGGTGAATCAAGGATTGTCTAGTGCGACCCAACAACCCTGGCGTTTCTGCTATCGATGCTGCAGCTACATTAATACAGGCAACGAGGTCCTCGGCTGACACGACAGGTGTTTCGTAAACGAGGCGTTTCATCTCTTCCCAGAGGAAGAAATCCAGGGGCGTAAAATCAGGCGATCGAGGTGACCATGGCACAGGCCCTACCCTGCCAATGCACTGGTTTCGGAATACGGTATTGAGGAAATGGCGCACATTCCGATCGAAATGTGGGGGTGCACCGTCATGTTGAAACCACAGTCTTTGTCTCAGTGCCAAGGGCACGTCCTCTAGTAGTTCAGGCAAAACCTCACTGAGAAATGCTTGATAAGTGGGTCCACATAGGCGAACAGGGAGAATGTACGGTCCAATCAAATGGTCATGCAGTATCCCGCACCACACATTCACTGCAAATGTGTGCTGATGATGTGCCAATAGCAGTGCATGTGGATTTTCATGTTCCCACACATGACTGTTTTTACTATTGAACACACCAGTTTTCGTGAAGATAGCCTCATCAGTCCATAGTACCGTATTCTGAAAATTGGGGATAGTTTCAATTTGATGAACAAACCATTGGCAAAAGTCCTCACGTGGGCCAAAGTCCCGAGGTAAATGTTCTTGCACTTTCTTCAATTTGGACGGGTGCATCCCGTCTTCTGCCAGGACTCGCCACACATTCACATGGGAGATGTTTCGTTCGTGGGCTAGTGCCTGGATGATCCATCACTGCAGTTAGCACATCTTCCACAAACCGTCGTGTTCGCACACTTCGCGGTCGTCCAACTTCTCGACGAGGTGGCAACACTGATCCTGTTTCCCGAAGTCGAGTGTCTACAGTTTGAAATAAGGTGTGCGATGGTAACACCCTATTTGGAAAACGTGCCCCATACAGACGCCTTGCAGCACGGCTATTACCTCCAGCCTCCCCATAAATCAGATGCATGTCCGCCAGCTCTTGGGACGTGTATGCAGCCATCCCTTACACCGGACTACAAGTGCTTATGGCCGTTAAGACTAGTACAGTTCACAGAACACGATGGGCTGTGGCTAGGAATTAACACGTAACACTGCTAGGTCAAATGTTTGCCCAACACTACTGTCCAAGAACCTCACGTCTTTCCATTCAACCGTGAATGTTTAACAACCTGCTGCTGGCACAGCAACTGAAGCACGAATGGCACAGACACGTGCGCTCCTTCATGAGGAAACCTACACTGTTGGCACCCCTAGCGGGAAATGTGGTACTAAACTTCAGATCACACGGACACCCATCTGCCCTTCAGGGTATGCAACCTATGACAGTTCATTTTTTTCGTTTTTTCGTCATGGTGCCATTCGCTCAGGAAATTTTCCTTGTTTTTTGGTGCCATTCAACATATGTCAATTTTCGTCGATAGCAGCTCACACATAACGCACACCCACCCCACTCCCGTCAACATCTTCGTTCGCGTCCTTTGGGGAATCCCTTGCGCCGACTTTGCACAATATTGCCGCGTGATTTTTTGACAAGAGCGTACCCAATTTCTTAGTGGACCGCCCAACACCGACGACTTCTCTCCACCCGTTTTGCCATTATTCACTTCGGAAAATCATTTTTCAACGTTTTCAAACGTCAATAACTCGGCAACAAAGCCGTTTCCGGAATTTCGTTACATGAACTTTCCACCTTATTTTCACTCGTACAATCTCCTCCCATGCGTTGTAAACGAACTTACGAAACACCCTGTATATAAATTGCATGTAATCATCACTCATCCCAATCGTTGCGATTAACTAATGTGGCAGAAATCGACGTAAAACAACAAATAGTAGGCTATATACATATACAGAAATGAAGAAAGACTAGTAGCTAAAACTGGAGCCTTATTATGAAGGGGGTCTCTGGTTCAGTCCCAGGTATAGGCACCATGGGTTTGATTGAATAGACTTTCAGAATTGCCATCAAATGTTGTGACTATTCTCTGTATGATATTCCATACTTTTGTACTTATAAAAATGAATTGTAGTTCTTGAAAGTACAACCCAAATTGGACATGAGTGACGAATTGCTTTCTCTATGATAGGACGGATATTTTTGTAAGTGTGTCGTTCTTCCAGAAGCATCTAGTATGTAGAAATATCCCAAGGGAGCTTTTGTTATTTCTCCACATGCAATGTGCATTCTGTTTTTTTAATTTCTCTCTACGAACGCACTTCTGTTGTTCGACATCGATCACTTTGAAGGAGAATTTTCATAAGGCAATACGATTCTTCAGATAACTGGTTTTGTTTCTGTCTTGGAACATATACGTGTGTCTTTCAATAGTGTTTCTGCGCAAGTCAGGGAAGATATGGCATTGATGGAGACGGTCTCAAAGTAATGGACAGTGTTATGTACTTCCTCATTTGGCCACTAGGTGGCAGGTTTTGCAAGATGGTAGATATATATTATAGCTGAGCCGATACACATGTCGATGTATTGGTATCGTCGATTAGTTAACAGGAGTATTTACATTCTGATGTAATTTTTGACTACTTTTAAAGAACTCTTTTTAAATTGATGCTTATAATTGGAGTAGAAGACTAACCAGTATTTTGAACTACTCTTAATTGATACAAATTTCCAAGCATCGGTATTGATAGCAAATGGTAACATCGTTTTAGACTGACATCAACTCAGGCCTATAATATATAATATTTCACTTTCACATTTCTTAGAGTAGCTCTGAAAACACTGAATTTTTTTCTCTGTAAATTAACGGTTGCTACTAACATTTTTTTGTACAAATTCGTAAAAGCATAAAATAAAGTAAGCAACATATTTATTTAAGAGGATGGGTTCAACCACCCAGATATCTCCTGTACCATGATACTACATCGGTCCGGTGAGTATGGTGAGTGAGGCAGAGTTTCGTAGCTCAATTTGTTCTGCTTCTGCAGGGTTGTTTGTGCGACGTGCGGTCGAGCGTTGTTGTGTCGAAGTATTAGGCCTTTTCTGTTGATCAATGACGGACACAGATATTGAATTTTTCGGTGCATTTAATCTATTTCTTGGCAATACGTCTTTGCTATGATGATTTCGCCGAGATTCAAATAGTTGTAGAGGATGGTGCCGGCAGCAGACTACCAAGCAGTCGCCATGACCTTCGTTTGATGCAATTTCGGCTTTGGGGGGTGTTTAGGAGTTTCGTCGTGGTGCAGCCATTGTGCTGAACATCGTCGATTGTCTTATAGGATACACTTTTCGCCGCAAGTCACAATGCGTTCGAGAAATTGGACGTTATTGTTGAGAAAAAGGAGTACAGATAATACTTTAAAATGGCTATTTTTTTTTATTCTCATTCAATTCGTGCTTCACGACCTCGTGCCACTAATCGAGTTTTTTCACCCTTGTAATTTGCTTCAAAAGGCGAACAATGGTCGATTGATTAAAATCGAGTTCTTCTGCTCACTCTCCTGTTGTTTTGAGCGGGTCAGCTTCGATTATCGTTTTCATTTGTTTGTTGTGAACTTCCGATGGACGCCCACTACCCTCCTCATCTTCGAGACGCATATGGCCGGTAGAGAATTTTTCGAACCACTGTACGATTAAAAAAAAAAAACCCAAAAAAAAAAAACCTCTTCCTCCACCCCACGCTTTAGTGCCATTTCGAGTTGCTTCCGCAGGTCTGCGACCAAGGTTGAACTCGTGTAGCAATACAGCGGATTTCTTGCTTTGACAGTGTCATGGTAACTAGCCTAGAATCGAGGTAAATCCAGCGTTAGAAATATTATTTTAAGGCAGATAGATTAAGCAATAAATAAGCTTTAAAATTATATATAAACATGCAATATAATCAATGAGATGAGTTAGGGAAAAATATTTGCAAAACACACAGCAAAACAATTCGGCCATTATATTTGCATCAGCCTGATATTATGCCATACTAAAGAATAAAAGAATTAACATATTTGAATGCATTGGCACTTGTGGCCATTTTGCACTTGCAACGTCCCCCCGGTTGTACACCGGTCGTCACAAAGTTAGTTCGCTGCTACTTTTGTCGGGAACATGAGACGCTTTTATCACTCATCAGGGCTTGCTGGGTAGAAAAGAAACAACACTGTTTTCAAAGTTAAAACGCAGTTTTATAATCGCGTATATTTCATAATCACTTACCAATAAAACACTAGAACATTCAAAACATTCACATATAACGAAAGTCAAATTACATAATTAATTGTTTACTTTCAATTTATCGGCAAGAGGAAAACTCGAAAACCCAAAATCTATACTTCAAATCTCTCCGTTTCCAAGTTATTATTCTTCACCTTCACCTGTTTTTTCAAACTCCGTCTGTCGTCAGGTGAGGAACATTCAGGTGGGTTCACTTCCTCGGCTAAGATGAGAAAGTGACGTCAACACGAACAGATTTTGACGTATTTATAAATATATATAAAAGTTCCAACTACAACTGTATCAGTCTAACTATAATTGTCTGTGACAACTTGCACATTATTTTAAGTAACAAACATTTTAAAAATCTTAACTTCTTACAAATATAAAATCTTAAACTCTCAGGTTCGTTACACTCTCTTCAAAGTGTACGAGGAAAATTCCTTTATCCAAAATCCTTACTTGAAAGTTAAAAAGGTGTGTAAAGAGACCGTTGAGAAAGGTTGTAAAAGAACTTGTACAGCACATTAAAAAGTCAAGGAAACACCAAAATGTACCTCAGAAACAGTGTAACAGATCCACACGTCGCAAGAAGCAAAACATATTTGCTGAATCACTGTCATCATCTCTCAACATGGATTATAAACAGTTGGGCAGAATAAAATTCTGCCTGAGAAAATTAAAATCGGCACATTGTCATTGCAGAAAATGACAATGTGAATCAACATCTAAAACAGTGAGTTTTAGTTTAAGTCCACTTTTATGCACATATTGACTAATTGGGACCGGACATACAGATTAAAGTGGAATCCGAACAACTACATGTGCCTAAATATGAATTCCCCGACGCCTTTCAATGAACAGAAGTGGAACATTCTATTCGACATAAAATCGCTAGCAAGCACTTTCCATAAATGTGGAAGCCAGCGTCGCATGCGAGAAATTCTTTGCGTAGGGTGACCAGATATTTGTTGACAAAAAAGAGTAGCTATAGTCTATAGGTTGAAGGTGCGCATGCACAAAACATAAAAGGAAAACTAAATTAAGGGTGCCTATTTGTTGTTGCTTCTATTATAGCCCCTATAAAATAGGCCTACACTCTACAGATTCAAATTACTTATGGGTCTAATGTAATGGGAAGCATCATTCATACTTCTGGGATGATTTTGCTTTCTTGAGTATGTTCAAGTCGTCCTTTATTGCCAATCCAAACTCTACAGGTCATGTCTACATTGAATTTCACTTTCATTACTTGTTCGAGTGTTGACACCAGGAGTGTACTTTTTTCCTTTCGCCAATAAGTTTTAATAACACTGAAGAGTCTTTCACAACCAACATTTGTTGTACCAGGCACAGTAAACAAGAATTTTATAAGAGGCACAATCACTTCTAAATTTGACCCAGCCTGTACTAAATCTTTGCACACTGACCTCCACCTCCACTTACCCGTCATTGATTCTTTTCTTTCCCACCAATCTTCAAGATGTTTTTTAACGGCTTTTGAAATTGCACAGTGAGTTTCAAAAATATCATTATTAGGGCTGAGCCGACACCGAGGCCGATTTATCGGTATCGGTAAGTATCGGTTGGAATTCAGCTACCGATACCAGCCGATACTTTCCGGCATTTTGGTCTTTCGCGGGGTCCGCAAAAATCCCGCGCGACTTCTTGACAGTCTAATTATCCTGGAAATTATGCAACATTAAAACTTCCTTTTTATTTTACACTAATTTTTCACAAAAACTATATTTTGTGACTACATAATATCTATTTTAATATTCTGATGCAATTTCTTGGTATGTTGATGCATATAATTGGAGGAGAATATTTACACACCAATATTGATCAATATTTTGAACAAATTTTAATTATTGTAATTTTCAAGTATCGGTATCGGTGGGAATCGGTAAGAGTATCGGCATCGGTATCGGTTCAAACTGGTATCGGCTCAGACCTAATCATTATCATTAAATTCCAATGAATTTGAAATATGTTTTGCTTATTGATGGAATATGAAAATGACTCTTGAAATTGTTCATAGGAAATTCTTGAGTCAAGGAGTAAATACTTCAGTTTGTTGACATCTTGACGTTTTCCGTTCTGTGGATTTTTAGGCATTTCTACGCGTAAAATAATGAATGAAATTAAATGGCAAGGAAAAGAGTATATTTGGGGATGTTTGCAAATTGAAAAGAGTATAGAGTATATGAACCTCTAAAAGAGTATAATACTCTTAAAAAGAGTATGTCTGGTCACCTTATCTTTCCGGGACATGGAAACTTTTTCATTCTGTTTAGCCCACTCAATTCATGATTTATGAAAATCCCTATGGTGATTTACTGTAAGAACTGAACATAAAAAAAATGCCTGAAGGTTTTACAGTGATACTATATCGAGTTTTGCCTTCACAATGACACAAGCACGTTTGGTTTCGACATGCGAGAGAGAGAATTGACACGGTAATAGGAAACAGTTACCGCACCGTCCTACATGCTCAACAGCAGTACATTTACGCACGAATTCAAATTCAATTATTTGTTACGGTTTCGAGAGCCATCTGGTTGGAAAGAGATCAAACTCTGTGTCGCTTGAGCGGGAGAAATTGTGTAACGGTTCTTCTCTTCGGAAAGCGCTCTCCCAAAACCACTAGCTGTCACCAACAGCTCATCTGCGCTTTTCGGTAGGTGGAAATCAAGAATCGCCTCAGTGTCAAATCCACATACGACTGAAAAAGAGGGGAGGGGGAGGGAGTTACGGATTTAATGCATGAGAATTGCTCAACTCGATAAACTAAACTCACTTTTGTCTACACTTGTGACTTGTGTGTTTTATATATATACAGGGTGTATCAGAAGTGAAAGCTCAAACGAAAACAGTGATAACTACTATAGCTCTTTTCAGTTGTTACGGCGTGCGCTCTAGAAACTGGCAGGGGAAGTGGAGAGCGGGGAAACGACCTATCCAGCGCAACGAGACAGGCCGGTTAGAGAGAGAGACTGCAGCGTTGCCAGAGTAGCCGGAAAGAGGAGTTGAAATCGAAAGAACCATGAAATACAGACGTCCCATTGTTCGCGTATGGCCTGAGAATGCGTATTATCCCCATCTTGTGGTCAGTAGAATACCGATAAGTGTATGATATCAAGTGTATACGTTGTAGGAATTCTTTCCAACTGTACCGCATGGTAGCTAGCATTGTCCATTACAATTACTGCGTCTTTGATGTTCCTTTCGTCAAGCGTATCTAAAAACTGCAAAAACCACTGAAAACTAATTTGCCAGATTTTCGTTGGAACGTAATTCTGATGTATGTGCGTTTCATCTAAATGAAATACCTATAGGGCAAAGGTTCCTTATTTTTTAGAAGATGCATTTTTCGCAAAAACGTTACTCTGGCTGTAACTATATCGGCTCCCTCCATCAGAAATCGTCTACCGTCATTGCTCTTTTTGTACTTGAACCCCATATACTTCAGTATCCTCCACAATGACGAAACTCCCCACTGAAAGCTTATTTGTGTATGCAAACCAACGAAAACTTGTTCAGTGTTGGATATTCACCCTTTACATAATACCCGAGGATAATTCTTCTTATTATATCTTTATCGCAACCGTCGATTGTCTTTGTGATACTGTTCCTTTTGATTCGTTTGCGCGGTGATTCAAATGACGTTGAACCCGACGCCTCAAGACTGTCTTTGCCTTCCCTAACAATACGCTGCACAGTTCGCGTACTCACTCCACAAGTTTCCTGCCTTGGCTACAAACTACCTCTTTCCTGTTCGCCATCGTACGATACTTACTGCGTTAAAAAGCACAAAGCTCCCTATGGAACAACGAGAGTACAAATAAACATCACATCACATGCCACCTACACGTTTATCGAAGAAACAATGCAGTTAGGCAATACACGACGCGACAACAATTACTCCCACGTATGTTATTCCTACATTCCGCTCATAACAAACAGGAATCAACACTGGGGCAAAACACCATCAGCAACGCGGTGAATTGGCAACACAGCAACGTGCAGAACGAAGTTAGCGCTGCAGCTTCCTCCCGCAAATGCGTAACTCTCGGCTCCACCGCTAGGTGGTCTGTTCTCTGGTTGGTCAGCGGCATGTTCCTCGCTCCCCACTTCCCCTGCCAGCTTCTAGAGCGCACGACGTAAGAACTGAAAAGAGCTATAGTAGAAGCAAAAAAGTCTCGTGGGGTACCGAACGAACCTTTTGTGACATAATTGCGAATGTATGTATCCGCGACTTGTTTGTTTTGTACACATCGTAAGCTTGTCTCCTTGCGCGCTTCCCTTTCGGCGCGTATGGATATAATTTGATAGTTCACAGCCAACGTATGAGTTTTTACCCTTTTGTGAAAATTAATTTCTCTGTTACTGTTGCTATATAGACATGAAATTTTGCACACTGATTCAAAATACTAAGGGCTAGAACTTATCGTACAGAAACGTTATGTACCTATATTTCATCAAACGTCAGTGTTGCCATTCCAAAATATATTTCAAAATCTCAAAAAAATAAAAATGTTATTACATATATACTTTTCCAAGTATTCAGTGGATTATGGATATTCATTACAGTAAGGTACCATAATTATCTATTATTTATCAATTACAATTTATTATTAAGTACGATTACATTGAAATCGGACACGTAAAGCGGTTTCAACATCACGAGGAATAGTAAATTTCCCATTCGATGACATGAAGCATACAAGAAATATAGTTGATATTGGCATACAAACATATCCTCAGACCCTCAATTTTGTGTTTGAATACAATATACTAAAGTTTACAAAATAATTTACAAAAGTTTATGACATTTTCTTGAAGCATGAGTGTTACCATCTCATAATAATAAAAATTTTCATTATCATATTTTTAAAAAATATTCAACCAATGATACAACAAAAAGCACAGAACAGGCGTCACTCGTAAACATATACCGATCAAGATATGTACTAAAATATCCAGCCTTTGCAGCGAAGCAATCGCCGAACCACATTCAAACAAGCAAGAATTTTCATAAGCACTCAAAAACTAAGAACGTATATATACACGTTATCCGCGATTTGAGCGCAAAGGGGGAAAACGTGTATATACGTTCTCCGCGACGAAAGGGTTGAAGCTGAACACTGCCGAAAGAGAGCGTTGTAAACAAACCATACGTCCTGTACAGGACGGAAGGCATAACCGGCACGATGTGTACAAATGGTCAGTGACGGATCGTAACCATACATTAGCAATTATCTCCGAGACTGTTCGTTTGCGACCTGTACACACTGTATATCAGGTTAAAGATACTCCCTTCCCATTTCAACATGAAGGTACATTACAGGAAAAGTTAGACCTGAAATCGCCTACCCTGAGAATCGAACCAGAGTCCACCGCATGGAAAATCAGATGCCAACAGACTGGACCATCGAGGCTCTCTCTCTCTACATATTGACTATATTATGTACTATAGCGTGCGAATTATAGACGAGTCCTGAAATATTTGGTTCTCCATCATTAAAAGTGACAACCCTGGACCGTTCGCGTCAAAAGTATTAAAGGAAGTTTCTGTGGCTTGCATTACAGATACTATTACCACGAAAGCCGGAAATCAGTATTTCAAATTATCCGATATCCGTTTCGGATGCAATGGATAATCCGAATAGTACGGATATGTGAATAATAAGGATATCAGGATTTTTCTTATATTCGGATTATATTGATATTAAGGTAGTACGTGCGTGAATCCAGATTACTATTTTCTTTTTTAAAAAAGTTCAGTAAGTTATGCTGGTAAGAACGGTAATTACCAAAGAAAGGTTCGAGATTATACTTAACAAATGACTCACACTGAAAAACAAACAAGCGTGATAAAATCTGAACTTAATAATACAGAGATCTGTTTTAGAAGAAAAAGTTAAACATTTAATGAACATGCGGAGAGTTCCTAAGCTGACAGATTGGATGACGGATTGAATGAGTTGTTGTTTTAAGTCCACTTTATGCCTTGATTACAAGGCGACGGCGCTACCACTAGGCCATCGGGGAGTATCCCCGATTGGATGACGGATTTGTTAAAAATCCGTACAGTGAAAACAGAAACATGACTAATAAAAGGAATTTCCGTAGAGCATCTAAAATGGATGTAGACCACTATAAAACTGCGGAAAATGCGCACAATCGGATTAGTGTTGTCCACGGGACGAGACGGGACAGGCTTTTAAAAATTCGAGACGAGACGAGATTGATCATGTGTCCCGAGACAAAGGAATATTTTCGAGACGAGACAGCATTTCACAGCATTTCCACGAGACGAGACAGGCCAAAGTCTCGTCTCGTGGGCAACACTAAATCGGATATTTCGCACATCCAGATATTTAAGATAATTCGTATATCCGGACAGAAAATTATCCGAAATCCGGATAAAATTTCCTACCCCGAATTCGTCTGTAATGAATGACGTGGATAAGCCACAGAGAAACATCAGCTGACACTGTTTCTACTCGGCTTACTTCTGCTGACATTGAATTCAAAATTTCTATCTAGAATTCAATGTCAGAAATAGGAACTTTCCAAATAAACCGCGAAACAATTTATATATCAAATGCCCCAGTTTGTACAACCAGTATTCTACATCTTGGATATCGAATTCCTAGTCTATATACATGATAACATTTTTGTATCTTCAATTTTGCCCCAAAACAGACGACCTAGAGCAATTGGATAGCAAGCGGCGTCCCTCCAAGGCCTCTGAGCCCTAAAACATGGGGGACTGAGCTCCCGGGGGATTTGATAACCCACACGGACTCGTCTAAGTTCTTGAGTGGGTCGTAAATGGAGGCCGATGCACATTTATCGCCCTGTTTTTGCCACTTGGTTAAGAACAATGTTCTCTGTTGTTTACCACTTATCCACTAACCACGCCTCTTGCCTTGTGAGCTTGTAGTTATGAAATTACCCTTTATTTATGATAATTACCACAGTACAGAATATACTGTATAAGTCGAAAGAAGCAATAAACCAGTAGATCAACATGTAGCAAGGAAAACTATAGCAACAATTCAAGATGGCTCTAAAAACTAATTTATAAATGTATTATGTAAAATTCTTTGCAGTATCGGCACAAGAATTTAGCGTTAAATTTAACTCAAATTTGAAAAAAAAAACTTTTATATATCTCTTGAATTATATTG